>NC_064626.1:1041904046-1042207076 GCF_023864275.1 Schistocerca cancellata
TGTCCCCTCGACGATCACCAGTGGTGTACGGCCAGTGTAGGAGATCGCTCCCCACACCATGATGCCGGGTGTTGGCCCTGTGTGCCTCGGTCGTATGCAGTCCTGATTGTGGCGCTCACCTGCACGGCGCCAAATACGCATACGACCATCATTGGCACCAAGGCAGAAGCGACTCTCATCGCTGAAGACGACACGTCTCCATTCGTCCCTCCATTCACGCCTGTCGCGACACCACTGGAGGCGGGCTGCACGATGTTGGGGCGTGAGCGGAAGACGGCCTAACGGTGTGCGGGACCGTAGCCCAGCTTCATGGAGACGGTTGCGAATGGTCCTCGCCGATACCCCAGGAGCAACAGTGTCCCTAATTTGCTGGGAAGTGGCGGTGCGGTCCCCTACGGCTCTGCGTAGGATCCTACGGTCTTGGCGTGCATCCGTGCGTCGCTGCGGTCCGGTCCCAGGTCGACGGGCACGTGCACCTTCCGCTGACCACTGGCGACAACATCGATGTACTGTGGAGACCTCACGCCCCACGTGTTGAGCAATTCGGCGGTACGTCCACCCGGCCTCCCGCATGCCCACTATACGCCCTCGCTCAAAGTCCGTCAACTGCACATACGGTTCACGTCCACGCTGTCGCGGCATGCTACCAGTGTTAAAGACTGCGATGGAGCTCCGTATGCCACGGCAAACTGGCTGACACTGACGGCGGCGGTGCACAAATGCTGCGCAGCTAGCGCCATTCGACGGCCAACACCGCGGTTCCTGGTGTGTCCGCTGTGCCGTGCGTGTGATCATTGCTTGTACAGCCCTCTCGCAGTGTCCGGAGCAAGTATGGTGGGTCTGACACACCGGTGTCAATGTGTTCTTTTTTCCATTTCCAGGAGTGTATATAAATGACCTTGTGGATAACATCGGAAGTTCACTGAGGCTTTTTGCGAATGATGCTGTAACAATGGAAAATTGTACTGAAATGCAGGAGGATCTGCAACGAATTGACGCATGGTGCAGGCAATGGCAATCGAATCTCAATGTAGACAAGTGTAACGTGCTGCGAATACATAGAAAGAAAGATCCTTTATCATTTAGCTAAAATATAGCAGGTCAGCAACTGGAAGCAGTTAATTCCATAAATTATCTGGTAGTACGCATTAGGAGTGATTTAAAATGGAATGATCATATAAATTCATCGTCGGTAAAGCAGATGCCAGACTGACATTCATTGGAAGAATCCTAAGGAAATGCAATCCGAAAACAAAGGAAGTAGGTTACAGGACACTTGTTCGCCCACTGCTTGAATATTGCTCGCCAGTGTGGGATCCGTACCGGATAGGGTTGATAGAAGAGAGAGAGTAGATCCAACGGAGAGCAGCGCACTTCGTTACAGAATCATTTAGTAATCGCGAAAGCGTTACGGAGATGATAGATAAACTCCAGTGGAAGACTCTGCGGGAGAGACGCTCAGTAGCTTGGTACGGGCTTTTGTTGAAGTTTCGAGAACATACCTTCACCGTGGAGTCAAGCAGTATATTGCTCCCTCCTACGTATATCTCGCGAAGAGACCATGAGGATAAAATCAGAGAGATAGAGCCCACACAGAGGTTTAGCGACAATCCTTCTTTCCACGAACAATACGACACTGGAATAGAAGGGAGAACCGATAGAAGTACTCAAAGTACCCTCCGCCACACACCGTCAGGTGGCTTGCGGAGTATGGACGTAGATGTAGATGTAGAATTGTAATAATTTGTTCGTCTGTATTTAAAATTTTTTAGGACATTGTTCCAGGAAACAGCAATCTAAATTTATAATTTACTCAGCCAACACAGTCGCGGTCGCGTATAAGTAGCTACTTTTTATTTGTGACTCATCTGTTTCGATCTGTTACAGGCATCATCACCAGATATATACTCCTTGGTGGTAGTAGAGATCCCTGGCGTGGGACAGGGGGGTCTGTGCTGGCGTTGAGAACACGTCTTTGTCTACACATGTATGGTTTCCGACCCACCGGGTGCTGTACATCTTTTTTTTTTTTAAAGACTGTATTACTCATATCATCATTTTTGTATGCTGGCCAACTATAGTTACGACCAAACGTAAAGATAATATCACTTAATTTCAATCATATCTTGTAACATGATGAGCCGGCCGGGGTGGCCGAGATGTTCTAGGAGCTACAGTCTGGAACCGCACGACCGCGACGGTCGCAGGTTCGAATCCTGCCTCGGGCATGGATGTGTGTGATGTCCTTAAGTTAGTTAGGTTTAAGTAGTTCTAAGTTCTAGGGGACTGATGACCACAGCAGTTAAGTCCCATAGTGCTCAGAGCCATCTGAACCATTTTTTGTAACATCATGCGATGTAGCAGTTGTGGTAGATATGCGTTTGATTGTGCTCTCCTCTATCTGTATCTGTAAGTATGCTACGCAAGGTACTTTACGATGTGTAGCGGAGGGTATTTTGTGTACCACTCTTACTTCCACCTGTTACTGTTCCAGTCGCGAATGTTTCGCAGGAAGAACGATTGCTGGGAAGCCTCCGTGTGACCTCGACTCTCTCTGATTTTACCTTCACCTTTTCGCGAAATATACCTCGGGCGGAGCAATAAATTGGTTGTCTCTTCTAGGAACGTACGCTCTCAGAACTTCAGTAAACCACGCGGTGATTCAAAACGCCTCTGTTGCAGTGGTCCGTCACTGGAGATGGCTGAACATCACGGTGACGCTTTAGTGCTTACTAAGTAAACCTGTATCGAATCGCGCTGTTCTTACTCGGATCTTCTCTATTCTATCGATTCTTTCTCATACTGACGAGCAATATTAAAGTATTAGTCGAACGAGGTTTCGTAAGCTACCCAATAATTCTTCCAATGAACCAGTTTGGCATCTGCCTTGCCTATGATCAGTTTTATTTGGTCGTGCCACTTTAGACCGCTCCATATCCATAATTCTAGATATTTTATGGACGTGATTGCTTTCAGTGACTGTTCTGCAACCGTGTAATCATACAATAGTCTAGCTCTGAATCAGATGAAGGTCCAAGATTTTGGAATGCAAGTGAATTATCTCAGACCACTAAGAACCAAAATGTGAAAACTCATTTTTGTGCACTTTAATTTTATATTACCTTTGAGAGCTGGTACATAGCTTGCAGCAGTTAAGAATCTTTATTGAACGAATCAATAGTTCTTTACTAATTTATATTACGCGAACGACTTAAGCATCCATTACCTGCTTATTATTGTTAGTTTACTGACAAGCCGTATAAAGCAGAAGCAACGGGAATAGTTGTTGAATGCGTGAAAAAAGCACAGCTTACTCGCTGTGAACTAATGTCCCGCCGTGGTAATCCAAGTAGTGGACGGTACTTACTTTCTCTACTCCACACACTCTTTTCTGTTATTGCTCAAGAAATGGAAATGAAAATGAGCGTTTGGCGTCATTGGCCGGGAGGCCCTTCAGGGCAGGTCCGGCCGCCTTGTTGCAGGTCTTATTACATTCGACGCCACATTGGGCGACCTGCGCGCCTGATGGGGATGAAATGATGAAGACAACACAACACCCAGTCCCTGAACGGAAAAAAAATCTCCGATCCAGCCGGGAATCGAACCCGAGTCCGTAGGATGGCAATCCGTCACGCTGACCACTTTTTTTTTCATTTTGTTCGTTATTGATCGTTGTGTTTGGTCATTGCGGACGTCGCAAGACATCCCGTTCAAGTTCGGTGGTTGGTCCTTCCACTCAGTTTTTTATTACAGAGGCCAACCGGCTCTCTGACTGAACACGCTGAGCTACCGCGCCGGCGCCACTCAGCTATCGGGGCGGACTGCCCAAGAAAAATTCACAGATACTATACACTCACATGTACCTCTTAGTCCTAGAAACCAACTCTTGTTGAAGAACCAATTATTGCTGAAGAAAGACCTGGACAAAATTTCCACTGTCCGTAATTAATGGCAGCTCTCCTTAAACGTGGATAAATGTAAAGTAAGGTCTATAACAAACATAAAGCACCCAATAATATTCCACTACAAGATTAGCGGTGAGCACATTGGCAAAGTATTACGGGTAATACGAAGAAGCGATCTGAAATGGAACGGTAACGTAAAATCGGTAATGGGGAATACGAAAGGAAGACAGATTTTTTAGAAGGATTCTACGAAACTGCAATCCATCTGCAAAGGGAACCCCGTACAATACGCTAATGTGACCGACTCTGTTGTTCCAGAGGTAGGAGTCGGTATCACGCAGACATTGCAGCAGGCATCGGACGAGTTCTGAGGTTTGCTGCTAGTTGCATAACAGGGCGATACAGCTCGTGTAAAACTCTAAACAGAAATGCTCGGAGTGCTTAGATGGGAATCTTTGGAAGAACCATTATGCTCCAAGAGTGATATCACGCGTAAGGATCATAAAAACTAGACAAAAAAGGATTGCGGCGTGTACAGGGGCATACAGACAGTCATTTCTGCCCCGCTAACTAACCGAAAGGAATAGGGCAGAAAATGAATAATATAGGATGAATCGTAAAGTGCTTTACTTCAGTGCAGAATTTTCTTGAGAAGGCTTATACAGGCAGTAGAAACGTCATGTAATACCAAAGTACTGCAAGTTCCATCTCACTATCACTGTACCAGATATACGAGTAAAACCTTGATTCGCCGTAAAAGCCATGTGAGCAAGCAACGTGTCACCTTCCTCAATCCGAAGTAACATTTCTGCACAAAAAGCGTTACGTGCCGCCTTATCTGCGTCTATGAGGGCGTGTAACAATGTCAGTCTGTATGACTTCAGGTACAAGCTTTTCCGTAATACTCTCCAGACACCATACTGAGAAACTCAATTTTCTGGGGCTGTGAACTAAACTCACTCTCACTCGCTCGCTGACATCCCCAGTAACTCGTGGGTGACTTGGGGACCTGTTAGACGAATGCTTCACCTAGCTTGAACGAAACTGAGATGCCACTTTTGATACAAAATAGCACCTTAACCACATGATTTCCACATTTCTATCGTTTCTAGTGTCGGAATTTGGTACTACAACAATAAAGGAATCGCTATTTTGTCCAAAACTGCGGGCCAGTGTGGCCGAGCTGTTCTAGGCGCTTCAGTCTGGAACCGCGCGACCGCTACGGTCGCAGGTTCGCATCCTGCCTCGGGCATGGATGTGTGTGATGTCCTTAGGTTAGTTAGGTTTAAGTAGTTCTAAGTTCTAGGGGACTGATGACCTCAGATGTTAAGTCCCATAGTGCTCAGAGCCATTTGTCTCAAACTGACATGGTGAGACCGTGGCTGTGTACAATTAATGTAGGTTAATTCTTACAAAGAAGAAGACAGCAACCAGCCACTGTTAATACTGTTATTTATTTAATTAAATAGCGCCGTTACCGGTTTCGAACTGGCGAGTTCATCATCAGACGGCTGTTCACGTGATTTGCAAGATACACTTTTTACATTATCGTCAGTTTTCGATTTTTATTATTCTTCTACTGTGGCGAAATATTTTTGGTGTGTTGGTGCCGTCGAAAATTCCGCGCGAATTTTTTGCGAAGTTGCAGGATTGTATTTTTCGAATATTCCAAAATATATCCAGCACTTATGTAATTTGTACATCACCATATTGTGCAAAGCACCACACACACACACACACACACACACACACACACACACACACACACACACACACACACACCAAAAAGTATTTGCCACATGTGAAGTTACCACAAAGATTGCAGATTTACAAATTGTGGCTTGTTGCTGTCTTCTTCTTTGTAAGAATTAACCTACATTAGTAAAGGAATTAAAGTTGAAATATTTTGCAACAATGTAGCGCGCTCACTACATTCCAGTCGTCTCAATAAAATTCTGTACGTATGTGAAGTTGTAAAGGCCTTTTAGGGTCGCCACATATTGGTACCAATTAACCTCCTCCCAGCACTCCACAGAAAAGCACACGAGAGGTAAGTGCACTCCCTAATTGGAAATGTATTCTTTCTACGAGCTCACTGACACCCGAATTGCAAGTGTTGGGTCCCTGGCGAGTACGTGGAACGAGGGTGATTATGTAGTGTCAGTGCAGGGTTTATTGCCGTGTCAGTGCTGTTGATTGCTATGGCTGTTAAGGTAAAATATGAAAAACGGCGTCGGTACTCGCCTACTGCTGTTAAACATCACCAAGACGGCTGCTGAGGTTAACGTTCCCATTTCACGGGAACCACCACATACCCTCACTTCGTGACACGGACCTGAGAGGTTTGTTATTTAACCAAGGATATTGGCGCGAAGTCTAGTGCTCAGGAACGCCACAATCTCTTCTCTCGTAGCTGGTTAATATTAATGGCGAAAAGTTGTTCCATCATCGGAATCCTGAATCTAAAGCGACTGCTTTTCGAGTCGAGGGACACCCTACAATCATACGTTAGTTTCCTTGACTGTGCAGGTGGGTCCTGCTGGGGCTTCAGTTCTACAGGCAGAGAGTATGTGAGACACTTGAGTCGGTCAGCAAGCAGTGGTCACTGCCTGTGATGCAAACGGACTCCATTGCGACATTCAGAAACATCAGCTGCTACCAGCTAATCGTGACAAGTTGCTTGCCATCAAACCCTGTCTTGTACCTGATAATGGCACAGTAACTGCATTAATTGTAGTCTATGTGTATACCGCCCATTTACTTAAATTAGCGTGGGTTGTTGAAGTATTCTCTGATATTGCAAAGAATGAAGTTCTGGAGCGCAAAGAGTGGGCGACTAAAAGTTTGCTTACCAAAAACATACGAACCCATTTATGCGGGTTAGTATTCGAAAACAGCAAGTACAAGTTGACAGGTCAAATTTTACTAAACTTCTTGCATCAGGCTACCGCGGAAAATGCAGTATCTTCTACACTATTTTCTAACAAGTGGCCATATTATGATTCTCTCTACTTATATAATGTTGCTTTAGCAGGTTTGTCTTATGGTAGTTGTAGTTTCTCCTCTGACCCGCCAGGGTAGCCGAGAGCGCTAACACGCTGCTTCCTGGACTCGGGTTGGCGCGCCTACACCGGATCGAATCCGCCCGACGGATTAACGACGACGGCCGGTGTGCCGGCCAGCCGGTGTGCCGGCCAGCCGGGATGTGGTTTTTAGGCGGTTTTCCACATCCTTCTAGGTGAATACTGAGCTGGTCCCCACGTCCCGCCTGAGTTACACGACTCGCAGACATTTGAAACACATTCACACTCTTTCACGATTTACACTAGACGCTGACAGCTGGGGTACACTAATTCCATCCCAGGGGGTATGGGGTGGCGGCAGGAAGGGAGTCCGGCCACCCCTTGCAATTAACCATACCAAATCCGTAACTAACCTTGCCGACCCTGTGCACTAAGCGGGATAAAGGCGGTAGGAAAAAAAAAGAAAAAAAAAATCTCCTCTGTGTATGCTGAAGCAACTTCGTTCCCAAGAAATGTTCTGTTTTGTTTCTATAAATAGTAATAGTCATGGGTGACTGGAATTCGTCAGTAGGAAAAGGGAGAGAAGGAAACATAGTAGGTGAATATGGATTGGGGGGAAGAAATGAAAGAGGAAGCCGCCTTGTAGAATTTTGCACAGAGCATAACTTAATCATAGCCAACACTTGGTTCAAGAATCATAAAAGAAGGTTGTATACCTGGAAGAATCCTGGAGATACTAGTAGGTATCAGATAGATTATATAATGGTAAGACAGAGATTTAGGAACCAGGTTTTAAATTGTAAGACATTTCCAGGGACAGATGTGGATTCTGACCACAATCTATTGGTTATGAACTGCAGATTGAAACTGAAGAAACTGCAAAAAGGTGGGAATTTAAGGAGATGGGACCTGGATAAACTGAAAGAACCAGAGGTTGTACAGAGTTTCAGGGAGAGCATAAGGGAACAATTGACAGGAATGGGGGAAAGAAATACAGTAGAAGAAGAATGGGTAGCTCTGAGGGATGAAGTGGTGAAGGCAGCAGAGGATCAAGTAGGTAAAAAGACGAGGGCTAATAGAACTCCTTGGGTAAGAGAAGAAATATTGAATTTAATTGATGAAAGGAGAAAATACAAAAATGCAGTAAATGAAGCAGGCAAAAAGGAATACAGACGTCTCAAAAATGATATCGACAGGAAGTGCAAAATGGCTAAGCAGGGATGGCTAGAGGACAAATGTAAGGATGTAGAGGCTTGTCTCACTAGGGGTAAGATAGATACTGCCTACAGGAAAATTAAAGAGACCTTTGGAGAGAAGAGAACCACTTGTATGAATATCAAGAGCTCAGATGGCAACCCAGTTCTAAGCAAAGAAGGGAAGGCAGAAAGGTGGAAGGAGTATATAGAGGGTTTATACAAGGCCGATGTACTTGAGGACAATATTATGGAAATGGAAGAGGATGTAGATGAAGACGAAATGGGAGATAAGATACTGCGTGAAGAGTTTGACAGAGCACTGAAAGACCTGAGTCGAAACAAGGCCCCGGGAGTAGACAACATTCCATTTGAACTACTGATGGCCTCGGGAGAGCCAGTCATGACAAAACTCTACCATCTGGTGAGCACGATGTATGAGACAGGCGAAATACCCTCAGACTTCAGGAAGAATATAATAATTCCAATCCCAAAGAAAGCGGGTGTTGACAGATGTGAAAATTACCGAACAATCAGTTTAATAAGCCACAGCTGCAAAATACTAACGCGAATTCTTTACAGACGAATGGAAAAACTGGTAGAAGCCGACCTCGGGGAAGATCAGTTTGGATTCCGTAGAAATACTGGAACACGTGAGGCAATACTGACCTTACGACTTATCTTAGAAGAAAGATTAAGGAAAGGCAAACCTACGTTTCTAGGATTTGTAGACTTAGAGAAAGCTTTTGACAATGTTAACTGGAATACTCTCTTTCAAATTCTGAAGGTGGCAGGGGTAAAATACAGGGAACGAAAGGCTATTTACAGTTTGTACAGAAACCAGATGGCAGTTATAAGAGTCGAGGGGCATGAAAGGGAAGCAGTGGTTGGGAAAGGAGTAAGACAGGGTTGTAGCCTCTCCCCGATGTTATTCAATCTGTATATTGAGCAAGCAGTAAAGGAAACAAAAGAAAAATTCGGAGTAGGTATTAAAATTCATGGAGAAGAAGTAAAAACTTTGAGGTTCGCCGATGACATTGTAATTCTGTCAGAGACAGCAAAGGACTTGGAAGAGCAGTTGAACGGAATGGACAGTGTCTTGAAAGGAGGATATAAGATGAACATCAACAAAAGCAAAACGAGGATAATGGAATGTAGTCAAATTAAGTCGGGTGATGCTGAGGGAATTAGATTAGGAAATGAGACACTTAAAGTAGTAAAGGAGTTTTGCTATTTAGGGAGTAAAATAACCGATGATGGTCGAAGTAGAGAGGATATAAAATGTAGACTGGCAATGGCAAGGAAAGCGTTTCTCAAGAAGAGGAATTTGTTAACATCGAGTATAGATTTAAGTGTCAGGAAGTCGTTTCTGAAAGTATTTGTATGGAGTGTAGCCATGTATGGAAGTGAAACATGGACGATAACTAGTTTGGACAAGAAGAGAATAGAAGCTTTCGAAATGTGGTGCTACAGAAGAATGCTGAAGATAAGGTGGGTAGATCACGTAACTAATGAGGAGGTATTGAATAGGATTGGGGAGAAGAGAAGTTTGTGGCACAACTTGACTAGAAGAAGGGATCGGTTGGTAGGACATGTTTTGAGGCATCAAGGGATCACAAATTTAGCATTGGAGGGCAGTGTGGAGGGTAAAAATCGTAGAGGGAGACCAAGAGATGAATACACTAAGCAGATTCAGAAGGATGTAGGTTGCAGTAGATACTGGGAGATGAAGAAGCTTGCACAGGATAGAGTAGCATGGAGAGCTGCATCAAACCAGTCTCAGGACTGAAGACCATAACAACCATAACACAAATAGTCTGTACCTGTCTTGCACATGTACTGGCTTCTTGCTGTTACGCGACCTGTGATGTTTCAAAATATGAACTGCGGATACTAACTACGGCAACCTCTTGAAATAATGTTAAATGATATCAGCGACCGTTGCACACATAAACCCATCAGCACTGTTTAAGCCCCACGAAGGGCTAACAGTACAAATTTCAGTACTGAGAAATAGCACCATCAGTAAATAAATGAGGTATCATAATTAACATCTAATATCTAAAGTTGACACCACTGAAAGCACACGATAATAGAAGCAAAAAGATTCAGTAAACATACGTCTGCGAAGGAATCGTTTGCAGAACTGACTTCAGTGCGAAATTATTGACCTATTCAGAACACATTTATAGGAAATATCAAGTTTTCACTTGCGTCAGCACCTAACTGGTTTCAAATTTTATCCGTGGGCTACTTTAACAAGAGATACAATGCTACTACAGCACTTTCCACGCAACAATTTACTGTGCACTCACATCTTTAAAGGAAGTTTTTCATCTACCATCCTGGTATTTGGATTTCCTACTGTACTCGCCTCTGCAGTGAGTCACAAATTCTTTCAACCCCCCCCCTCCCCTCCTCCTCCCCGAATCACCTCTTAAAGCTTTGTAACACTGCCCTGAGATGACTCCTGACAGAATAATCCAGAGGATTGACGTCAGGTTACGTCGGGAGCAGAGATACAGGCCCTGCTCCACGTCTCCACCCGGAACCATAGTGGTGCGCTATACATGATGATGTTACAAACTGTCAAGGATGATGGGGAAACGGCAGGGTTGAAAGTTATAAGCAAAAATCGTTGTGATACCTCTGACAGTGGAATACCTGTACTGGTACTGTTATTGCTAAGATTGTAGGGCGGCAAATTTCAGAGATGCTCCAGTAAAGATGGACTCTAAAATGCACACCTTAATAGCTATCAGCATTTGTTCGTCTTCACTAATGTGGAACACACATCTCCCGTTGAACAAGTACTCATACCTCTGAAAGTATGCATTTTAGAGCCCTTGCCCACTGCGCTTTTCTTCTTGGTTTGGTCGATACCGCCCTCACCAAAAATACGGAAACCAAAGAGCTTGCAGTAGACGAGGCGTGTGCCACAGTATCGAAGATGGACAAGTGCTCGTAGCTCTTAAGATATACATTTTAGAGCCCATGTTTACTAGAGTTTCCGTTCATACAATATCACCTGTGAATGTTGCCTGCCCTATGTAAAATGTTAGCAACAACAGTACCGGTGCATGTAATCCACTTTAGAGGTATCAAAACGATTTTCGCTCTTCGACACGGTCGTTTCCGGAATTGGATTGTTTACCTATATCTGATACACTTATCCTTCTCCATCATTCCTGGAAGTGTCCGCCCCTGGTAACTGAGTGGTCAAGCGCGGCGGAATGTCATACCTAACGGCCCGGTATCGATTCCCGGCTGGGTCGGAGGTTTTCTCCGCTCAGGGACTGGGTGTAGTGTTGACGATCATCATCATTTCATCCCCATCGACACGCAAGTCGCCGAAATGGCGTCAACTCGAAAGACTTGCACCAGGCGAACGGTCTACCCGACGGGAGGCCCTAGCCTCACGGCATTTCCATTTCCATTCCTAGAAGTATGTAACATCATCACGGAATCTCCCTGTATGATGCCATAAAAACAGCAAGATGTGATGGTGCCGCATCACGCACACACCACACTCCGCAGCATCGCGCAAGGGGAATAGCCTCATCAATCGCAGAAGATCCAAAGAGACGATCATGTTGTAACCCTAAACACACATCCAATGGGAACCGTCGTTCATGTAGCGACTCATGACCAGCTTGTCGGTTTACTTCAAATTTGATCCCAGTTGGACTGGAATTTAATTATGACATTGGCATTTCAAAAAAATTTAGTCTAAGCCAATACTTCATACTGAAGACATCGCCGCCTAGTAACCACACATTCGCAGCCATTTCGCTTGCGAATCCATGTTTACTGGCAGGTTTTTTCCGTATATTGTATACTTTCACCCATATTAGTTTTCGCTACTGTTTATGATACACGTTTTAAATATTTTGTCTGACAGTGCTTTAAGTTTTCCTTATAAACTGATGAAAAGGCCAAGAAAAACAAGCAGAAGTACGAGGGTAATCCCAAAAGTAAGGTCTCCTATTTTTTTTATAAGTACTTAGACCTGTTCATTTCTACAGTGCTTTACATCAGTTTACAGCTCGAACATTTAGCTATATTTCGACATAATCACCATTACTGTCGATGCATTTTTGTAGACGCTGTGGCAGTTTTTGTATGTCCATGTCATACCAGCTCGCCGCCATGCTCTTTAGAAAGTTATGAACCTCTTCTTTCACCTCGTCGTCGGAGCTGAATCGCTGGGACCACAAAAAATGGTTCAGATGGCTCTAAGCACTATGGGACTTAACATCTGAGGTCATCAGTCCCCTTGAACTGAGAACTACTTAAACCTCACTAACCTAAGGACAAGACACACATCCATGCCCGATGCACGATTCGAACCTGCGACCGTAGCGGTCGCGCGGTTCCAGACTGAGGCGCCTAAAACCGCTCGGCCACTCCGGCCCCGGCTCTGGGACCACAATTAATGCTGACAGGTACTGTGAGACTCTGAAAAAAACCGGGCAATTCAGAACCGGAGAAGAAGAATGTTGAGAAAAAGCGTACACATTCTCCTTGACAACGCTCGCCCACACATCTCTTGGCAAACCGTTGCTCTCCTGCAACAGTTTCAGTGGAACATAATCACCCAAATCCTGACTTGGCGCCCAGTGACTAACACCTGTTACCTAGGTTAAAAGAACATTTGCCCGGAAAGCGATTCAGCTGCGACGACGAGGTGAAAGAAGAGGGTCATAACTTTCTGAACAGCACGGCAGCGAGCTGGTATGACATGGGCATACAAAAACTGCCACACCGTCTACAAAAATGCATCGACAGAAATGGTGATTATGTCGCAAAAAAGCTAAATGTTCCAGCTTTAAACTAATGTAAACCATTGCAGAAATAAACATGTCTGTGTACAAAAAAATAGGAGACCTTACTGTTGGGATTACCCTCGTACATGGAATCAGCCTATAAAGGGGCAGTGGCGAAATTGAACTCTTTACAAAAGCAAAACCACCCCGAATGTTCTTTTATCTTAATGCAACCCTTATCGCCTATCGCAATTTTAGCCGCTGCACTAGCGTGGATTATTGACTTCGGCTATTGAGTTAGAAAGAACGTTAATGCCACACAATATATTTAAAACCAAAAGAACTAAGATCCTGGGATGCGAACGCGAACAGATAGTGGTCAACCTCCGTGAAGCGTCATGACTACCAGTACAGCGGAACAGTCTCTTTAGCCGCTTCAGAGCCAGTGACATTTAGCAGAAACAAAATAAGTCCTAATCGCTAGACGAAGGTCGTGAAATGCAGCTGCCAGACGCAGATTCGCGGATCGGGCACTAAAAATACTGCGCTATCGGGCGGGCTGCCGCCGTCTGGTGGTCAGTATCGGTTGCGGAGGAGGCGAACCGTGAAACAGCGCCGGGGTGACCTCCCACGCCGCGACCGCCCGAGTCCCAACCGGGCCAAGGCTCCTCCGCAGACCGCCCGACGGGAAATACCACTTCCAACAGTCTGCAGTTCCACGAATCGCTTCTCTTGTCGTCTCGTGCCAGGCAGAAACCGAAACCCACACACTTTCATTATGCAAGTTTCCTAGTGGAGGCTCGGCTGCCACATCACGTCGCAGAAGCTGCGGATTTCTATTACCCTACACTAAACAAGATGGTACGTTACGCATAAGTACTTTCAGATTGAGCTATCTGAAAAGAAATGGGCATTCAGCTGTGAGAATGACAGTTGACCAGATGTTTTCAATTGGTGAGAGATCTGGAGAATGTGCTGGCCAGGACAGCAGTCGAACATTTTCTATATCCAGAAAGGCCCGTACAGTACCTGCAACATGCGGACGTGCATTATCCTGCTGAAACGTAGGGCTTCGCATGGATCGAATGAAGGGTAGAGCCACGGGTCGTAACACACCTAAAATGTAACGTCCACTGTTCAAAGTGACGTCAATGCGAACAAGAGGTGACCGAGACGTGTAACCAATGGTACCCCATACCATTACGCCGGGTGATACGCCAGTATGGCGATGACGAATACACGCTTCCAATGTGCGTTCACCGCGATGTCGCCAAACAAAAATGCGACCATCATGATGCTGTAAACAGAACCTGGATTCATCCGAAAAAAGTGACGTTTTGTCATTAGTGCACCCAGGTTCGTCGTTGAGTACACCATCGCAGGCGCTCCTGTCTGTAATGCAGCGTCAAGGGTAACCGCAGCCATGGTCTACGAGCTGATAGTACATGCTGCTGCAAACGTCGTCGAACTGTTCGTGCAGATGGTTGTTGTCTTGCAAACGTCCCCATCTGTTGACTCAGGGATGGAGACGAGGCTGCATGATGCGTTACAGCCATGCGGATAAGATGCCTGTCATCTCGACTGCTAGTGATATGAGGCCGTTGGAATCCAGCACGGCTTTCCGTATTACCCTCCGGAACCCACCGATTCCATATTCTGTTAAGTCATTGGATCTCGACCAACGCGAGCAGCAATGTCGCGATACGATAAACCGCAATCGCGATAGGCTACAATCCGACCTTTATCAAAGTCGAAAACGTGTTGGTACGCGTTTCTCCTCCTTACACGAGGCATCACAACAACGTTTCTGCAGGCAATGCCGGTCAACTGCTGTTTGTGTATGAGAAATCCGTTTGTAACTTTCCTCATGTGAGCACATTGTAGGTGTTGCCACCGGCGCCAACCTTGTGTGAATGCTCTGAAAAGCTAACCATTTGTATATCCTGTCGGTTAAATTTCGCGTCTGAAGCACGTCACCTTCGTGGTGTAGAAATTTTAATGGCCAGTAGTGTACTTTCTTGAACATAAACGCAGATACTATAATCCGTTCACCATAAGAATAAAAATGATATAAACATTGCATTATGTATTCTTGCGCGTTTGCTGGAACCTCATTGGACTTCTGTTTGGCGTGGGACTGCAACCAAGCCGTCTCGAGTACTGTCAGGTATGATAATATGGGTACGTTTTGTGCTCTGCTTTACTTGTACGTCGACTTGGCGATAATACGGGACAACAGCTTTACCGGCGCATTTAACTTGGACAGCACTGTCCGTTCAGCTGGTACAGGTAGCCTGCAGTGGCGTGACCAGCTGCCGTTCACACGTAAAAAGAGACGACAGCATCGAATGTCATTTAATTTTTAAGCAGAATGAAATAACACACTGCAAATCGCCCACAATAAGCTCCTTAGACGACTAGACGAAAAGGGCAACACGTCATCGTTTTTAGCCAACGTACTATCGTAATTAAAAACAAGAATGATGAAAATTCCTGACTTAACCACAGGGTAATTTTTCTGCATAATCTGTGTGTAACGTATGAGTTTATTGAAGGATTTCACCGTATAGTTAAATACTGAAGCCACTGATTTTTAACGAGCCTGTCATCAACAGAATCTACAAAGCCAACCAGACCCAGCATTCTCTCTTCTTCTTTTATGACGACCGTTCTGTATCCCGCCAGCGTTCGGCAGTGATGTATGAAAGAGCAGTTCCAGTACGTCTGGCAGCTTTACAGTCTTGTTACTTCTCGGGCCAGATCTCGCAGCTTGGCTCCAGATCAGTTCTGTTGGGTTCATATTGTAACGGTACAGCAGCAAATGTAAAAATGCAGCGTTTCTACGATGTGTTCGATGCTGTGAAAATGATGTTTTTCATGTTTCTACGATGTTTATCTACTTCTGTGGTATAAAACGAAGGACATAGTCCAAGTAAAGAGGAATTGGTTTTTCATTTTTGCTTTAAAATTAAATTGTTATATTTTCTTAATTTCAACAACTTTTATGAATAATTCTTTCATAAATCATCGATAATTAAGAATTTGTATTGGAAATGGAAACAGGAATTCCGCGTCCAATATGTCATTAGAAACAGGAAGCCGTGCATTATTCATAAAATATGGTATTAGTTTTATAATTACGAGATGATGGTATTTCAAACTGAACGAGAAAAAGAAAATGACACCATGCGGTTTGAACCACAGCACGAACAACCACATTTGAATAACAGTCCAAATTATTACCGACTACGCTACACTAACAATGTAGATTCGCGAACTGCATTATGTATAACAGTGAGAATACTTCAAAGACGACCATCTTCATAAACTGATGAAGAACATTAAGAACAGCATATTTCTCGGCACTTTTAAACTGTGTTCCACGAGCGTGTTTCACTACGGAACAGAAAGCAGCCTCAGCCATTTTCATACTGCGCATTATCAGGACGACAATCATAGCACAACGCTGCAGAGGCTATGACTGTACAAGAATTTTGAAATAAAACTACGTAGCTAAAGCGTGATTAAGAAAAACGTTGATGGCTGCTAATACATTTGAATATCTTAAAGTTTTATTTAACGTAACTTAGTAATGTTGTTGTTGTTGTTGTGGTCAGTCCTGAGACTGGTTTGATGCAGCTCTCCATGCTACTCTATCCTGTGCAAGCTTCTTCATCTCCCAGTAACTACTGCAACCTACATCCTTCTGAATCTGCTTAGTGTATTCATCTCTTGGTCTCCCTCTACGATTTTTACCTTCCTCGCTGCCCTCCAATACTAAATTGGCGATCCCTCGATGTCTCAGAACATGTCCCACCAACCGATCCCTCCTTCTAGTCAAGTTGTGCCACAAGCTCCACTTCTCCCCAATTCTATTCAATACCTCCTCATTAGTTATGTGATCTACCCATCTAATCTTCAGCATTCTTCTGTAGCACCACATTTCGAATGCTTCTATTCTCTTCTTGTCCAAACTATTTATCGTCCATGTTTCACTTCCATACATGGCTACACTCCATACAAATACTTTCAGAAACGACTTCCTGACACTTCAATCAATACTCGATGTTAACAAATTTATCTTCTTCAGAAACGCTTTCCTTGCCATTGCCAGTCTACATTATATGTCCTCTCTACTTCGACCATCATCAGTTATTTTGCTCCCCAAATAGCAAAACTCCTTTACTACTTTAAGTGTCTCATTTCCTAATCTAATTCCCTCAGCATCACCCGACTTAATTCGACTACATTCCATTATCCACGTTTTGCTTTTGTTGGTGTTCATCTTATATCCTCCCTTCAAGACACTATCCATTCCGTTCAGCTGCTCTTGCAAGTCCGTCGCTGTCTCTGACAGAATTACGATGTCATAGGCGAACCTCAAAGTTTTTATTTCTTCTCCATGGACATTAACACCTACTCCGAATTTGTCGTTTCTTCCCTTCACTGCTTGCTCAATATACAGATTGAATAACATCGGGGAGAGGCTACAACCCTGTCTCACTCTCTTCGCAACCACTGCTTCCCTTTCATGACCCTCGACTCTTATAACTGCCATCTGGTTTCTGTACAAATTGTAAATAGCCTTTCGCTCCCTGTATTTTATCCCTGCCACCTTCAGAATTTGAAAGAGTATTCCAGTCAACATTGTCAAAAGCTTTCTCTAAGTCTACAAATGCTAGAAACGTACGTTTGCCTTTCCTTAATCTAGCTTCTAAGATAAGTCGTAACGTCAGTATTGCCTCCCGTGTTCCAACATTTCTGCGGAATCCAAACTGATCTTCACCGAGGTCGGCTTCTACCAGTTTTTTCATTCGTCTATAAAGAATTCGCGTTAGTATTTTGCAGCTGTGACTTATTAAACTGATAGTTCGGTAATTTTCACATCTGTCAACACCTGCTTTCTTTGGTATTGGAATTATTATATTCTTCTTGAAGTCTGAGGTTATTTCGCCTGTCTCATACATCTTGCTTACCAGATGGTAGAGTTTTGTCAGGACTGGCTCTCCCAAGGCCGTCAGTAGTTCCAATGGAATGGTGTCTACTCCCGGGGCCAGGTCTTTCAGTGCTCTGTCAAACTCTTCACGCAGTTTCGTATCTCCCATTTCATCTTCATCTACATCCTCTTCCATTTTCATAATATTGTCCTCAAGTACATCGCCCTTGTATAGACCCTCTATATACTCCTTCCACCTTTCGGCTTTCTCTTCTTTGCTTAGAACTGGGTTTCCATCTGAGCTCTTGATATTCATACAAGTGGTTCCCTTTTATCCAAAGGTTTCTTTAATTTTCCTGTAGGCAGTATCTATCTTACCCCTAGTGAGATAAGCCTCTACATCCTTACATTTGTCCTCTAGCCATCCCTGCTTAGCCATTTTGCACTTCCTGTTGATCTTATTTTTGAGAAGTTTGTATTCCTTTTTGCCTGCTTCATTTACTGCATTTTTATATTTTCTCCTTTCATCAATTAAGTTCAATATTTCTTCTGTTACCCAAGGATTTCTAGCAGCCCTCATCTTTTTACCTACTTTATCCTCTGCTGCCTTCACTACTTCATCCCTCAAAGCTACCCATTCTTCTTCTACTGTATTTCTTTCCCCCATTCCTGTCAATTGTTCGCTTATGCTCTCCTTGAAACTCTGTACAACCTCTGGTTTAGTCAGTTTATCCAGGTCGCAGCTCCTTAAATTCCCACCTTTTTGCAGTTTCTTCAGTTTTAATCTACAGTTCTTGACCGGTAGATTGTGGTCAGAGTCCACATCTGCCCCTGGAAATGTCTTACAATTTAAAACCTGGTTCCTAAATCTCTGTCTTACCATTATATGATCTATCTGATACCTTTTAGTATCTCCAGGGTTCTTCCATGTATACAACCTTCTTTTATGATTCTTGAACCAAGTGTTAGCTATGATTAAGTTGTGCTCTGTGCAAAATTCTACCAGGCGGCTTCCTCTTTCATTTCTTCCCCCCAACCCATAGTCACCTACTACGTTTCCTTCTCTCCCTTTTCCTACTACCGAATTCCAGTCACCCATGACTATTAAATTTTCTTCTCCCTTCACTATCTGAATAATTTCTTTCATTTCATCATACATTTCTTCAATTTCTTCATCATATGCAAACCTAGTTGGCATATAAACTTGTACTACTTTGGTAGGCGTGGGCTTCGTGTCTATCTTGGCCACAATAATGCGTTCACTATGCTGTTTGTAGTAGCTTACCCGTACTCCTACTTTTTATTCATTATTTAACCTACTCCTGCATTACCCCTATTTGACTTTGTATTTATAACCCTGTATTCGCCTGACCAAAAGTCTTGTTCCTCCTGCCACCGAACTTCACTAATTCCCACTATATCTAACTTTAACCTATCCATTTCCCTTTTTAAATTTTCTTACCTACCTGCCCGATTAAGGGATCTGACATTCCACGCTCCGATCCGTAGAACGCCAGTTTTCTTTCTCCTGATAACGACGTCCTCCTGAGTAGTCCCCGCCCGGAGATCCGAATGGGGGACTATCTTACCTCTGGAATATTTTACCCAAGAGGACGCCATAATCATTTAACCATACAGTAAAGCTGCATGCCCTCGGGAAAAATTACGGCCGTAGTTTCCCCTTGCTTTCAGTCGTTCGCAGTACCAGCACAGCAAGGCCATTTTGGTTATTGTTACAAGGCCAGATCAGTCAATCATCAAGACTGTTGCCCCTGCAACTACTGAAAAGGCTGCTGCCCCTCTTCAGGAACCACATGTTTGTCTGGCCTCTCAACAGATACCCCTGCGTTGTGGTTGCACCTACGGTACGGCTATCTGTATCGCTGAGGCACGGAAGCCTCCCCACCAACGGCAAGGTCCATGGTTCGGGGGGGGGGGGAACTTAGTAATAAGATGTCTAAAACGTAAGTAGGATCTACTTCCAAGAGCGTAACGACACCAGTGCACCAGTGTACGTGTGCTACGGCTTATGACCATTTTTTTTTTTTTTTTTCATCGGGTATATTCTTATGCTGAATGGATGATAACCAAGCTTGCAGGCTGCGTTGATGGCTTTGACCACGAACGGCACCTTAGTACTGCCCTCGGTATGTTGCGAGTATCGGTCGTGGCCGGAACAGCGTTCTGTGAAGTTCTAGTGCATTATGTCGAACTAAGTGAATTCACACGTGAGAAAATTGTTTGTGGTCGTGTGGTGGGTGCTTTCGTAATCAACGTAGCCAAAGTGTCTCGTGTTTCTGGAAATACCGTATCGAATATTTATACCACACACAGAGAAAGCGGCAGAGACAGCGGTATGTCACAATGCGGGCGGAAGTGCGTGTTGAGTGATCGCGACAGACAGTCATTCAATAGGACTGTGACGAAAAATAAGAGGACGTCAGTTGTAAATGTCACTGCAGAACTGAATGTCGCACTCGCCCACCTGCCAGCAGCAAAACAACACGACGGGAGCTCCACGAACAGGCAACTGCAGGCCGCGCTGCAGTTCTAAAATCATACATCAGTGATGCAAATGTCCATAACAGGGAAAAGTGATGCCAAAGCCATAACACGTAGACTGTGGACCAATGGAAAAAAGTCGTTTGGACAGATGAGTCTTGTTTCACAATCTTTCCAACTTCTGGCCTGTTTTCCGTCCGAAGAGTGAAATATGACGGGGGTTCAGGTATGATGTGGGCAGTATTCCATGGGTAACATGCTCATTCTGGGAAGTCGCACTGCTGCCGAGGATTATGTGACCATTTTGGGTCATCAGGTCCATCCCATGATACAATGGTTATTCCCCACTGGCGATACCGTGTTCAAAGAAACAAGACGCCTGTTCATACAGCTTGCATCCTCCAGCACTGGTTTGTGAGCACGTGGATGAATTGTCTCGCCTCCCATGACTATCACAGTCTCGAGATATATTCTTGACATGGGCAGTCTGGGGGCGATCTTGGATTGCGAAGTTTCCTTCAGATACCAGTCGACAGATCTCAATATACTCTGGAGTAAGAGAGCATTATCGCTCTCCACCTCCACCATCGTTACTTGAACTTGCCACTATTTTGTAGGAAGACTGGTCTACAATTTCCTTGAAAATAATACAGGACGTGTATTTATTCATTCCGAAACGAGTGAAAGCTGCTTTGGATGCCACCTAGTGTCCTACACCGTATTAGGCATGGTAAAGTTGTGAGTTTTTAGTGTTTCCATATTTTTGTCGACCCCTGTACGATTTACAGGGGATGTTTAACGTGTACAAAAAATGGCGGCACGGATAGTTCCAGGATTCTTTGCTTTCCGGGACAGCGTAAGCAAATATTGCAAAAATTCTGATTTTCGTCGACTTTCGAAGATACAAGCGAATTATCCCACGCAAGCCTACTTACAAAACTTTGAGAACCAATATTGAGGGAAGAATCCACAGGTATTCTTCGGTCACCAACGTATGGACTGAAATGTCAAAATTAATTACAGCAAGGACAGTAGCGTTTAAGCTCGCAATCTTCCGGCGCTTCATACACTTCTAGAAAGGGAATAAACAACAATATGTGGCACCATTTTAAATACCCTCTGCCACGCACTTCAAAGTGGTTTGCACAGATTTATGCAGTTCTATTAGACGTGACGTTACTAAAAATTAAGATTTTTATTCACCCTCTTTCGTCGCGGACTACAAGCTTTTACAATTTATGAACTGCTAGTTCTTATCCATGTTTCTTCTATTTCTTTCTCTCACATCGTAATAAACCACAGTTTCTATGAAAATAATATTCCAAAATGACTGTAAATAGAGTAGACCGTTGCACTGGTAAAAGAATTCTAAACTGGATGAACGGACTGCTATTTGAATCCGTTTGTTTTCTGTTCTATTGATCAAATATTGCTTCGTTTTTGTCTCCGTCGTTTATCCCTGACCACATGCCTCTAAATCACAAATGAAGTCGTGCCATACAAATATATGGGAGCGATATCACATACATTCAGCAGCAGATTATGAAAGAGTTTCATTCACTAATTCATTCACTAGTGGAATGAAATTTCGAATTGTGCTGAAAACAGATGCTTGTAAAGCACTTGTAATGCCTACACTACAATAATCTTCGAGTGTATACGGGTTGTAACGAATATGTACGGCACAAATTGAAGGACACATTCCTAATATGTAGACGAAGGAGTTATGTTACAAGAACATGGGTCTCGAACCTCTTTGTTTCTATGTTAACAACTCATTTTCTCCAACTCATTACTCATGGGAAACACACACGAACAGAACGCACCAGCGTACAACATGCAACTCTTTCTCACAGATGTTCAATGTGCCCCCTGTGGGCATTGATACATGCATCAACATGCCGTTGTAGTGAATCTCGGGGGAGCTGGCCGGCCGGAGTGGCCGAGCGGTTCTAGGCGCTACAGTCTGGAACCGCGCAACCGCTACGGTCGCAGGTTCGAATCCTGCCTCGGGCATGGATGTGTGTGATGTCCTTAGGTTAGTTAGGTTTAAGTAGTTCTAAGTTCTAGGGGACTGATGACCTCTGAAGTTAAGTCCCATAGTGCTCAGAGCCATTTGAAGCAGCCATTCGGGGGAGCTGAAGTATTCCTGGAGTATTGCGCACGGTTTCGCAGCCTTCCATAATACAGGTATGGAAACTCTTGAACATCTCGTAAAGGGTTCCGTACACAATACCTTTCACATGCCCCAACGAATAAAGAGTCCAGTGGGTCTAGGTCTGGAGAGCGTAGAGGCCAGGCAACTGGTCCATCTCTACCAATCCATCTGTCACCGAATCCAGTATTTAGAAGACGACGGACATTAACAGTAAAATGCGGAGGTGCTCCATCGTGCTGAAATACATGTTTTGTCGCACAGCTAAAGACATATCTGCTAACAGATCAGGTAGAACATTCTCTACGAAATTATAACGTTGTCCACTGAGCCTGGGTGGAAGAAAGTAAGGCCCTACCAGTCACCAAAAACGCTGGCCCAAACATTGACAGAAAATCTTTGTTGATGACTTTCTTCGACAGTTGAGTAAGGATTGAGGTCCGTCCGTACAGGGCGACTGTGAAAATTTCCAATCTAATATCGTTGAAACTCGTGGGAGAAAATGAGATGTAACGTGGAAACAAAGTTTTTCCAGACGCGTGTTCATGTAACACAATTCCTTCATCTACATGTGACGAATTTGTCCTGCAATTTGTGCCTCACATTTTTCTTGCACCCTGTGTACTCGTAACTCCAGATTATCTTCGACTTACAGAGGGTATAAAGTATAGAAGACCCACAAGAACAGCCTCTTTGTTAACCCGCGGGATGGGCTCACTGCAAAACTGACCAAAAACCTACTAGGAAAATCCAAAACCCTTTTTATACATATCGTTTTCCTTCGCAATGCGAATATTAAAGGCACTAATAACAACTCCCATAGAGGTAAACAAACATACTATAGTGAGTGGAACGAAATATAAATCTTAACATAATGGTCAAAACATGTATAGTTGAGGTAGAGGTAGATGGAGGTGCAGTGTTAATATTGTGGCGAACGACCCACTGGTGTCCGCTTTCAGTACTGGTAGAAAAATGTACGTGAGTGGAATTGGACAATAAAGGGGAGTAGGTGAGACTACGTCAAGCTCTGGAACAACACCTTGCAGTTAAGCAAGTCAGTCTTAAGTTTTCTACAATGACTAATGATGCGAGTGCATAGGATGATCCGGCATTTGATTACGATAGGTCCTTTGATGCTGTTCGAGAGGAATAGACTATTTATCTGCAACAAATTCCATCACCTTCATTCCTTTCATTTCAATAAACGTCCACTCAACAGAAACGAAATACGCTCAAGCTCTCGTCTAGCCATCAGTCTGACACGGCTAAATGTCTGACGCGTTATCCACGGGTGGTGACACCAAAGGCAAACCAGTCTCAGTGCGTCTCTTTCAAGAACAAACTAACGCAATGGCAAACAGAAAAAACTGTTCATCAACATTACCTCCAGTGTAACAAGTCCTACATCCACTGCTGTTTCTACATTTTTTGCAGCACAACTCAGCACATGTTAACATCACGGCCTCCGTTGGAGAAAGTGGTTAACTACCAGGCTCGAGAAAATAATGACTATATTCACGCGTGACGTGCTTCTTGGTTTTTCTTCATTTTCAGCACCTCTCAGTAGACTCAAATCGTTGCAACAGCGACTGGCCACAACGTCCGTTAAGGCACCCGGGGCGTTATGTCACCGCGCTTAGCAGAGATCACGCTACGTCCAGTAGGTCGTTACTCCGTCATCAGAGCTACGGTGCTCGTGCAGGGCTACTTAGCGCCTTTCCGGATGGCTGTTTCCCATTATTGGGATGACGCAAACACATCTCTAGATAGCACCAACGGAGCTGAGACGTGAGATCTGAACATTTCCCGTGTCTCCGGTACTGACATAGTCAAACGATTATTCCAATGTTCATTCGCAGAATAGAAATAGCTCCTTTTTGAAAACGGCATGATACAGAATATAAAACAGTGAACTTATTTACTCTCTTGTTATCCTTTATAAATCGATTATACTTGACGAACATTAGCACAGTCATCATGTCTGTCGACTTGTTTACACAAGGGAAGACAGGCAGCTTATGTTAATTCTCTGACCAGATCCACTCACCTGAACGGATCCACGCATTAGTCTTGAATTTATTCCACAAACACAATACACGAACACTTTAAACAGAAAACACACAAAACACACTTCACAGGGTTCATGCTGGGATGGGAAACACGACACTACGCAAAAATTATGTGGCACGAATAAATCCAACCTAGCGCAAACTAGATTCACAAAAATCAAAAGAACCATAATGTTTGGTTTCTGCAACGAAAGCGAGATAATATCAGTAGCATTGTAGCCTTTAAATATTATTTTTGCTCATGGTTAAAATTACTTATGTAAAAGTCAGGCTAGTATATTTTGTCTCTAATGACGATTCGAATACTGTAACAGAACACACGTGTTAAGCATTTCTTTTCCTAAACTATTTTCATTTCATTTTTAGGTTAGAAAGATGAACCGTTCTTACGTCTGCAGTCTCTGCCTTCCGAATAACATCCGACTTCTGTTGCAGTGAGAGCTCTTCTTTCACCAAGAAAGATGATTTGTAATTATTGAGACACTTTTTGCCGAAATCACCGTACGTTATGTCAAGGCATTGCGTACTAGACAACTGTTGCTTTTGGACGTATCATCTTCATGTGTGCACAAAATTTAGCATTGAGAGATAACATAAACATGTACTTTTCCTTCCCGTGTTGGCTAATTATGCAACTTTTTACCCTAAGAATACGGTTCAAGGGCGGTGGCGAAATGTACATGTATCCGGAAAGAATCGAGTTCGACACTTGTCCCTGTTACCTAAATTATGTATGAATTAAGAAGCTGGCACAGGATAGAGTAGAATGGAGAGCTACATCAAACCATTCTCAGGACTGAAGACCACAACAACAACAGAATTTTTTTGTTTCAGTACGTTATGAATCCTAGTGCGACGCCAAGGCCGCAATCAGTTATTTCTCGCATATTTGTCGATGTGAGCGACTGGCTTGTAATAACCTAGACAACATGTGGTCGCTCTCGTTTTGTCGTCGTTACTGATTAATGGTGTACTTCCTGGCGTTCAGCAGAGTTCCAGTTTCCATTTTACTAACAAAATTACGAAGAGAAACTCCGTCGTCCTATGCTGCAGCTGAAGATGACGATTGCGTCGGTCGTCAAAAAATTTACATGAAACATAAACAAAAATTCCGGTGATCACCTCGAAGAACAGGATTGACACAGACGTCAACACGTAGCTATATTGAAAGAAAAAGTAAAAATATGTCTAACAAATTCAACCGGCGTGCCGGATCGGCACTCAGAACCAGACATTTACTGTTCGCGGCGTTGCTCTACAACTCTCCCCCTATTTCATACTTCGAACCAGGCCATGAGACAGGGCGATGTTGACTCGATTATTTTCTTCGGTGGAATTCCACATCCTCGTATTCTTTGAAGGTCATTGTAAAGTTGTTGCTTACACTTATTTGCTTTACTGAAACTCCCACGATTGACCAAATTCCGGCTTACTGACCATTTTCAAGTGCAGTAGATGCCAGCACGTCATAACATTACCGTGGTATTTACCAGAGGACATATACACATAGCGGTAGTACCTCATTCACGAGATATAAAAGGGCAATGAATTGACGGAGCTGTCATCTGTACTCAGGTCATTCATGTGAAAATGTTTCCCACGTGATTATGGCCGCACGATGGGAATTAACATTCTCTCAAGGCGGAATGATAGCTGGAGCTAGACGCATGGGACATTCTATTTCGGAAATCGTTATGGAATTCAGTATTTCAGGATCCACACTCTCAAGAATGTGCAGTGAATACCAAATTTCAAGTGTTACCTCTCCCCACAGACAACGAAGTCGCCAAAGGACTTCACTTAACGACAGAGAGCAGCTGCGTTTGTGTACAGTTGTCAAAGCTTGCATACAAGCTGCACTGGGTGAAATAACCGCAGAAATCAATGTGGGACGTATGACGAACGTATCCGTTAGGACCATACAGCGAAGTATGGCGTTAATGGACCTTGGCAGCAGACGACCAACGTGATTTCCTTTGCTAACAGCACGGACATCGCCTGCACCGCCTCTTCTGGGTTCGTGACCGTACCAGTTGGATCGTAGACAAGTGGAAAACCATGGCCTGGACATATGAGTCCCGATTTCAGTTGGTAAGAGCAGATGGTAGGTTTCTGTTTAGATCTCATTTTGTTCGTTTACAGTCGCTGTATCTGCTCTGGGCGGACGTCGAAAGACACCCGTTTCAGTTCGTTGTTGATCCATTAACTCAGTATTTTTATTACATATGGCAGCTAGCCCTCTGACCGAACACGCTGAGCTACCGTTCCGGCTGGTTGGAGTGTAGCGCAGAGAGCCCACGAAGTCATGGAACCGAAGTTGTCAATAAGGCTCTGTGTAAGATGATGGCGGGTCTATAATGGCGTGAGCTGTGTTTACAATGTCCAACTGAACCGATCATTGTGTTTTTTCGCAGACTTCACGGGGTGTAAGATGGTGGCGGGCTCATAATGGAGTGACGCGCGGGATAGCCGCGCGGTCTCACACGTCTTGTCACGGTCCGTGCGGTTCCCTCCATCGGAGGTTCGAATCCTCCCTCGGGCATGGGTATGTGTGTTGTCCATAGCGTAAGTTAGTTGAAGTTAGATTAAGTAGTGTGTAAGCCTAGGGAACGTTGACCTTAACAGTTTGGTCCTATAAGATCTTACCAAAAATTTACAATTTTTTTCATAACGGTGTGGGGTGTTTTTGGAAAAAACGACTTTTTGTCAACGGAGTGAGTGATTGATTATTTTGTAATTTTTTTGTTTATTTATAGACGCAATCACATTCTTATGACACAGTCATAACCGGTTTCAGCCATACAATGACCATCTTCAGATTCTATAACAATACAAAAGAAAATTTATATTAAAACCTAAAAATAAGTGCAATATTTAACCAGTCTTAATTGTAATCTAACTGAATTTATGCGAAATACATATAGTTCATACCTAAAGGCGGCATAAACTGAACACAGGTTCATACGTTGTCAAACTAGCTATAAATGTAAAACACCGGTCTTATATAGATATAAAAATTCGTTAGATTTTGTTCTCCCTCTTTGCGCTAGATGGGCGCGCCCTCTATAAGATAGTGTTTATTTTTCAAAAGCCTAAAAGATTACTAATAAGCCTGGTTAAATATTGCACTTATTTTTAGGTTTTAATATAAATTTTCTTTTGTATTGTTATAGAATCTGAAGATGGTCATTGTATGGCCGAAATCGGTGATGACTGTGTCATAAGAATGTGATGGTGTGGGCTGTGTTTACATGGTCCAACTGAACCGATAATTGGGTGTGGCGCAGACTCTACGAAGCCATGGAACCAAGTTTTCAATAAGGCACTGCGTAAAGTGGTGGTGGGTCCAACTGAACCGATAATTGACTGGAAATGGTTATTTTCGGTTACCTAGAAGCCACTTGCAGCCATTCATGGACGTCATGTTCTCAAACATGTCACCAAGCCACAACTGTTCGCGATGAATTTGACGAACATTCTGGACAAGTCGACCGAATGATTTAGCCACTCACATCGCCCGATATGAACACTTATGGCGCATCGAACACTTATGGGACAAAATCGAAAGGTCAGTTCGTGCACAAAATCATGCAGCGACAACACTTTCGCAATTTTGGACGGCTACAGAGACTGTAATGGGCTCAATATATTTTGCAGGAGACTTTCAGCGATTTGTTCAGTCCATGCCACGTCGAGTTACTCTACCACGCCGGGCAAAAGAAGGTCCGACACGCTATTAGGAGGTACTCGGTGATTTTTGTTACCTCGGTATACGTGCTCGCTTTCGTTGATAAAAACCAGCTGTCACTTCTGTCCGCTGTCTCTGTTTTCCGGGCTGCCAGAACTGACAGCCGGTTTTTAACGACGAAACCAAGCTCATGTTTTACAGTGACTTATAACGAAGCAGCATGGTCGATGTCGACATTACTGCATTAACCACACATTCTGTTTTTAGGTTTGACGCTTGCACATTATGTGTTCACTCTCAGAACTGCTATGTCCTGTCTTAAATAATTGGATAATATTAATACATGATGGGCACCGACAACACATGAAAATAGTCTGTGAGGCCGAAAGTGGTCAACCGTTTGAGTTTCAGTACGGTAAATACACGTAAGCAACAGCCAAGGTCTTTCACTTTTCACTCCATCGCTGAAAGTATTGCTAACAAAAGGTTGAGATCTGCTTTGAAGTATTGATCCAGTACATGGTTTTGATCTGTTAGGTGACAGAAACACTATAATGTTTATATTCCAGTACACACGTTTAATCTCAGTAAAACGGAATACTGTCGAAATTAACTGCTGGATACTGTAGGACATATTACTGGAACGTGAAACAACTAAAATGTAAAGTTGCAGGAACATTTTGAGAGCAAACGTAAAAAGCGATTTACCATCGTTTTGACAGAAATGCGTCGAGAATTCTTTCCGCCGGCCCGGTATCCCGCACGATTACACAGGAGAGCCGAGGATTTTATTTACGGCCCGTCTGCAATAACTTTTCCTGCTCCTGACACGGCGCAGAACTTGCGCTTCGCACCCTCCGCCTCACACATCACTGAACTACCCACATGGCCGCTCCCCTGCTGCGCCACATTCCCCTGCCCTTCAACCCCCCCCCCCCCCAACAACACACTCCCTTTCCTCTCGTACAAAACGCACAAACGCAGCCTGTGAATTGCTAAAGAGACTAGCAGTAATTACGGTTAAAACTGAGCCCTTCTCTGCTGCGTTTTATCTGTTAGAGACTTTAGAAAAATTCGCCCTCGGCGCTTATTAATTTCGTGACACAAGGATCTCTTTCAGTCATAGCCCTTTGGCGCTCCAGTGGTTACTGTAGACTTGAGAAGAGCTCGGGTTTGACAAAGACGTGGAGGGAAATCGGCCGTGATTTAATGAGGGCACGAAAATCTAAATATGGACGGCCAGACACGGCGTTAACCTCACGTTTCCCAAATGCAAGTCCACAGCCTCATCCACGACGCCACTTCTCTCAGTATGCAATATGCTTGTCGCTCATGGAGAACGCAACATGGCAGTAGTCACAGGGATTTTCACTACAATCTGTCCAGAAAACATTAAATCTCATTCTAAAGAGAGCAAGACATCTGCATCGCAAGGTTACGGTTCTTCAGAGAACATTTCAAATAAATCTTCATACAGCGTTTCCATAATTTCACATTCTTTGTTGATAGTTTAAAACATGTGTATTGATGAGGTGGCGTTTGAGCTGAAGGAATCCTATTCAGTGCGTACTTCGTGCCATGCATAACGATTACACGGAGGGGCGTTATGCTACCGATTAGAAGAATGTGCTGCAACGTTATGGGATAAATCGCAAATATCTTTGCAGTATCTCATGGTGGAAGAACTGTTTGTGGTGACCCGTATTTTAAATACGAGCTCCAATGACGAGGACAGCACACTGCCTTAATCTCATTTGCATCAATGCAAGAATAACCGTGTTTACATCCAACACGCGTATCCATTCTACTCGTCTGCTGCAAGGAGTTCAATAGTCAATCACAACTCGTCAGAATAATCGCAGAGTAGTAATATCCAGTTCCACAGCTAACATTTGAGAAAATCCTTCCACTTACGCTTTACCACTTTCACCTTTAATCATACCAATGAGTCACTGCTCAGACTGAGGGCACACAACGGGAGAACAGGCAAAAATATGGAAACACTTCTATCAAACTTTTTAGGCTTTTTGTTCATTTGTTAAGTATTCAACAATAATAATCCCACTACCACCACTAAATACGGAATTTCTAAAATAGGAGATTACGTGATTCCCAAATAAGATGTTTTTATACGCCGGTCAGAGTGGCCGAGCGGCTCTAGGCGCAACAGTCTGGAACCGCGCGACCGCTACGGTCGCAGGTTCGAATCCTGCATCGGGCATGGATGTGTGTGATGTCCTTAGCTTCATTAGGTTTAAGTAGTTCTAAGGTCTAGGGGACTGATGACCTCAGAAGTTAAGTCCCATAATGCTCAGAGCCATTTTTTTGTTTTTGTTTTTATATAAAATCATCAAAATTCAGCAACTTCAAATGCAAGTACCACGCTGAAATTATTGATATTTACTGAACTCTACGTAGTTTGTTGCAAGCAATCTATTACGGGCATGGTAGGCACTATTCTGGGCTGTTTATCACATTTTTTTTTTTTTAATTTCAGTATCCCTCCTTCGACATCTCAGTCAAAACCATGTATAAATTTATAAGACGAACTTGGTTGTAATCAGAGAACTTGCCGAAGCAATGATATGTACCTTATTTTGGATAATTTCGTAAATATCGCAATACTACAGCAATGTTATAGATGTCAGTGATCAATAATGCGTGCTAACCGCTTTCAATATCGCGCGTTGAGTGGTAACAAATAGACAGCTCTAGTGTTTTCACTTAACGACAAGTAAAACGTGTTCGATATAGATTGTTGCAATTCGCCAATGAAGCGATGTAGGAGCAGCTTATGCCGTGAAAGATTGAAAGTCAATGTAGAATTGATATGCCGTCGAACGGCACCAACGATTTATGGTTACAATCCTTGTTGAGCGGTATAAAATTGAGAAAAGGGCGAACCTGAAATAGATTTCCGATTGCGAATGGCACCATTTGTTTCTGTATTGGCCGGAAGTAATATATTTCCGTTGTTTCATTCTGGCGCGAGATTATACTCGGAGACCGCGGATTCCGTCGATAAAACACCGGAGGCTGTTCAGGGTTATTTTCTGAGCGTTTTGGCATAAGGGACCCGTTGTCTCCAATGGCCATTACACTGCAGTTGTATTTCGTTTGATTTACTGCCCCCATTTATCCTGGTATCTGTACTACATTGAAAATACCCGCACAAAGCTCGAAATGTAGACAGTGCGAAATGTGTGATTTGTTTGGAAACAAACTTGTTCCATTCACTCATTGTACTTACTGCTGAGAACAGTAATGCCCCACTTCACCCTTCGCCCTCAAGCTTCGGTGGCGGTCGGTTCTGTCTCGGGTTTATCTGGTAGTGTTAGTTGTACACTAACAGTGATACAGAGCAGTTAGCTGTTACGCATCTCGTGTGTGGGGTCACTGAATGTAACGGAAGAGCAGCACGACTCATGTTGAGTCGTTCCCATACTGGCGGCAACCGTGCTTCACTTGCGTTCTTTTGCATTTTTAATTTGAGTTTATGTGACTACATATTATAGGCTATGTCACCGTTGCGAAGGAATAAAACATAATTGCGTTAATGGTTAAAAGTCTAGATCGGGGTCAGTGAGGTACTTAGATGTCCCTGCAGCAATATTGCCGGCAATCGACATGTGGAAATGAAAAGATTGAAGAGAACGAAAGGGGGCGTGTCAGCTGCTCGTTCTATGCAACCACTATGAGCAGCTGGCGGACGACGTATTTCGGAGCAAGTGGGGAAGGAATATTGTTATATTCTCACTTTAATATAGGTATGAAATGTATTATGTATTCAGAAAAAACAGCGATCGTATTCGGAAGAGTTATCTTAATTGCACGAGGAACATCAGCTTGAAAGTGACTTTCATCACAGAGGTCCACTTACGTCACTTTCACTGTTGAGTTCTTGTAAACAGATTCCCGTGTCGTATCTTCCGTTGGTAAAATGTCATTCCTCCGTGTCATTTTCACATACATGAACTTCGCACTCAGCGACAAAACAGTTACACAATGTGTACTCCAGGGTCATAATGACTCTCCAAAATCAATTTCTGTCAAATTAATTAACTTCGAACGCCCATCATCTAACAGGCCTTACTCAATGCTGAATCTACATTGGTGGCAGTGGGCTGTTAATATGCAATGGCGCACGCACAGTAACAAGCAAAAAATTGCAGGATCAAAGTGATCCTGGTGTACACTTCAAGGCTTAACGTATTAAAATAAGTTCGAACCCGAGTTTAAATTTCGGCGCTAGAAATAGTGTCTCTCACTGATACGTGAAAATATCACCAAACAGGCTAAGCGAAACTGACAACTTGCCAACGTACAGAACACTGACGTGACTAGCGCTGGCCCCGGTCTGCATTTTACCCTATTACTGTGCTGTGACGAGCCACTGAAGACCACCGGGCCTCATACCCAAACACTCAGAAAATATCTGCTAACAGTCCCTGAAAATATTTCGGTGGAGACCTGGTTCACTCTGTAGAAGTCAAGGGCGGTGCACTGTTGCAATCATCCATCGCATGCATGCATCTACACGTTCATTTACATGATTACTCTGCAATTCTCAAATAAGTGCCTGGCAGAGGTTCATCGAACCACCTTCTTCAAGCTATTTCTCTACCGTTCTATCTCGAACAGCGCGCGGGCAAAACGAGCACTTAAATATGTCTCAAATGGCTCTGAGCACTAGGGGACTTAACATCTGTGGTCATCAGTCCCCTAGAACTTAGAACTACTTAAACCTAACTAACCTAAGGACATCACACACATCCATGCCCGAGGCAGGATTCGAACCTGCGACCGTAGCAGTCGCGCGGTTCCGGACTGCGCGCCTAGAACCGCTAGACCACCGCGGCCGGCAATATTTCTCATCGCGCTTTGATTTCTCTTATTTATGATGATCATTCCTCCCTATGTAGGTGGACGCCAACATATTTTCACACTCTGAGGGCAAAGTTCGTGATTTCAATTTCATGAGATCCTGCCGCAACGAAATTTGCCTCTGTTTTAATGACTGCACCCCAATTCATATACGTGGCTCTCTCTCCCATGTTTCGCGATAATACACAACGGCCTGTCCTTCTTTGAACATTTTCGATGCCCTGTGTCGATCCTATCTAATGCGGGTCCCACACCGCACAGCAATACCCCAAAAGAGGACGTAAAAGCGTGCTGAAGGGAGTTTCTTTAGTAAACCTGTTTGATTTTCTCAGTGGTCTGCCAATAAACAGTAGTTAAGAGGACGTAAAAACGTGCTGAAGGGAGTTTCTTTAGTAAAACTGTTGGATTTTCTCAGTTTTCTGCCAATAAACCGTAGTCTTTGGTTTGCTTAACTTTGCAACTTTATCTATGTGATCGTTCCAACTTAAGTTACTCGTATTTATTTCGTATGAATTTAGTTAAATTTTCAACCTATGGATTTGTGTGATTTATCGTGTAACCGAAATTTGTCGGATTCCTTTTGGTACTCATGTGGATGACTTCACACTTTTCATTATTTAGGGTCAATTGCCACTTTTCGCACCATACACATACCGTTTTGAAATTTGCTTTGATCATCTGATGACTTTATAAGGCGGTAAATCACAGCATCATCTGCAGACAATCTAGATTGTTACAATCAGATTGTTTCCTAAATCGTTTTATGTAGATCAGGCACATCAGACCACCTGTAACACTTCCTTGGGAAACGCCAGATATTATTTCTGTTTTACTCGATGACATTCCGTCAGTAACTACTGTAATGGTACTTAAATTACGTAACCATTATGGTACCTCACCTGAACCTCTCGATACCAGTAATATTTTACTGCATTTCTGTTAACTACTTAACATATTTCTGAGACAACATTCAGATTTGATTTGATTTGTGATACATCGATATGTTTATATTGGAATGATATTATTCTTATGTGTATTCTTTCTTTTGTCACTATGATCTTTGACGTACTTGTAACTCTGATGTTTGGGCGCGTAAGCGATAGTTACTTGTTGAGTTGTTAGAGAGTCGGACCTTGAAAAGGTCAAGTCTTGGACGTCATGTTGGAAAGATGCATATTGTAGTTGGCTTATAAAATGTGAGGAAGATGTTTTGTAATGTGAAGTGATGTTTTGTGTGTTACGTGATATTGCAATAAAAGCAATTAAAAGTAAGTGTAACTTAAATTCGGAGTGCTGATTATTCTTTACATCACCATTGTCCTGCTAAAGTGTAATCTTCAAGAATAGTTTGTGAAGCGCATCTACAAAACTTTTGAATATAGCAGAATAAAACCTAGGCCTCTTTGCATCCGAGCTTGGAATCATAACCACCTAGATTTTCAACAATTGAGCCATGATTTTACGACGAGACCAGCGTGGGAAACACAAAAAGATGAGTGCCTAGTTTTTTTGATTATTACATGAAATGACTTTATTAACTGTGCTCTAATGACACCTGCCGCATAATATGACTGTTGTTGCCCGAAAATGCAGTATTTAGCAGCGTGAGCAACACCATAATCGTTATTAAATGCTGACCTTTGTTGTGGTAGGGTTGTTAGACTACGAAGACAAGAAATCACGAATCCAGTTGCACAACTGAGACGGTAGTCCATAGGCACGTAATTTGATTGGAAGCCGCTTGAGGTAAGGTCTTAACATGTAAAGGCTGTTACTACGAAACGAGCGATGTGTCGAACAGAAGACGATGCTCGGGCGGTCGTCTTTGGAGAGGCGGTGGCGTACTTACGGATGACGAGCTGTCGCCGGAGTCTCGGGTGAATACAGGCAGCGCTAGTAAGCTGTGGCGAACGACACAGACAGACACACACGCGCGCTAGCGCACCGTAGGCCGGCGGCCGGAGAACTGCGGAGCGCTCGGTGGGTCCGTGTTCTCCAGCAGCCGGCCCGACCGGCCGCAGCTGGCGCTGGAGGGGGAACTCACGCCACCCCGGCTGGCCAAGCCGAGGTATGCCACACGGCGCTCCAGAAGGCGGCCGTCGAGAGCTGCGCCACCCTCCAGCGGATCACGACACCGTGTCTCCTGGTCTGGGAATTAACCCCAGCAACTCAAGACCATGTCAAGAAAATTAGGCTGGGGGAGCAACTCCGAACTCACTTGTCAAGGAAATGAAACACGGGCGAGCCTGCCACTGTGGCCGAGCGGTTCTAGGCGCTTCAGTCTGGAACCGCGCAGCCGCTACGGTCGCAGGTTCGAATCCTGCCTCGGGCATGGATGTGTGTGATGTCCTTAGGTTGGTTAGGTTTAAGTAGTTCTAAGTTCTAGGGGACTGATGACTTCAGATAAGTCCCATAGTGAGCCATTTGAACCATTTTTGAAACACGGTCGCACACACGTACACACACATGCTGAAGAGATCGAAAGAATGTCGTAAGATGCTCTCCTGACGCAACGTTCGCACAGAAAGGGAATGTTCACTACGATAACAGTGATTTGCCAGATGATCAACTATAGAACACTGTAAGTAGGCTGTTTAGGTTTTTATGTTGGTAACTTCACCTAGCGCTCTGTATGAAAATCACTGGCTGTGCTGTGTGCAGTCTGTGGCTGGTTGCCGTTGTTGGAATATTCGCCATTATATAGGTTTAAGTGTCAGGAGGTCGTTTCTGAAAGTATTTGTATGGAGTGTAGCCATGTATGGAAGTGAAACATGGACGATAAATAGTTTGGACAAGAAGACAATAGAAGCTTTTGAAATGTGGTGTTACAGAAGAATGCTGAAGATTAGATAGGTAGATCACGTAATTAATGAGAAGGTACTGAACAGAATTGGGGAGCAGAGAAATTAGTGGTGCAACTTGACTAGAAGAAGGGGTCGGTTGGTGGGACACATTCTGAAGCATCAAGAGTTCACCAGTTTAGTACTGAAGGGAAGCGTGGGGGGTAAAGAGATCAATACAGTAAGCACATTCAGAAGGATGTAGGTTGCAGTAGGTTCTGGGAGATGAAGAAGCTTGCACAGAATAGAATAGCATCAAACTAGTCTCAGGACTGAAGACCACAACAACAACAACAAGTTGGGCAGTTGGATGTGAACAGCGCGTAGCGTTGCACAGTTGGAGGCGAGCCGCCAGCAGTGGTGGATGTGGGGAGTGAGATGGCGGAGTTTTGAGAGCGGATGATATGGACGTGTGTTTATCAGAGACGGTAAAATTGTAAGACTGGATGTCATGAACTGATATATATATATAATGACTTTTGAACACTATTAAGGTAAATACATTCTTTATTCTCTATCAAAATCTTTCATTTGCTAAGTAAGCCTATCAGTAGTTAGTGCCTTCAGTAGTTAGAACCTTTTACTTAGCTGGCAGTATTGGCGCTCGCTGTATTGCAGTAGTTCGAGTAACGAAGATTTTTGTGAGGTAAGTGATTCATGAAAGGTACAGGTTACTGTTAAATGGCTCTGAACACTATGCGACTTAACCTAACTAACCTAAGGACATCACACACATCCATGCCCGAGGCAGGATTCGAACCTGCGACCGGAGCGGTCGCTCGGCTCCAGACTGTAGCGCCTAGAACCGCACGGCCACTCCGGCCGGCTGGTTACTGTTAGTCAGGGCCATTCTTTTGTAGAGATTGTTGAAAGTCAGATTGCGTTGCGCTAAAAATATTGTGTATCAGTTTAGAGTTGATCAGAATAGTAAAGAGAGAAATGTTCCATTAAGTTTCGGGTGTGCAGCCGCAAGAAATCTCCTTCTTCTTCTAATATTTCGGCTGTATAACGTTCGGCCATCTTCAGAGTGAGCCGCAAGATTCACATCAAAGAGAGAAATGTCTGAGTACGTTCAGTTCTGCTCAGCTGTTTGAAAATCAAATAAAGTAAGAGGTCTATTAGCACAGTCATTCATACGTTTTTCTAAGGGGACGTTTCAACACTTTTACAGTGAGGTAACAGAAGCCATGGGATGGCGATATGTATCTATACAGATGGCATCAGTATCACGTACACAATGTATAAAAGAGCAGTGCATTGGCGGGGCTGTGATTCGCACTCAGGTGATTCGTGTGAAAAGGTCTCCGACGTGCTTGTGGCAGCACAATGGGAATTAACAGACTTACGCGAAATTCTAGCTGGAGCTTGACGCATGGGACATTCCATTCCGGAAATCGTTGCGAAATTAGAATATCGGGATCCACAGTCTCAAGAGTGTGCCGAGAATAGCAGATTTCAGGCATTACCTCTCACCGCGGACACTTAACGAGCGAGAGTAGCGGCGCTTGCATAGAGTTGTCAACGCTAACTGACAAGCAACGCAGCGTGAAATAAGCGCAGGAATCAATGTGGGACGTACGATGAACGTAGCCGATAGGACAGTGCGGCGAAATTGGGCGTTAATCGGCTGTGGCAACAGATGACAGACGAGAGTGCCTTTGCTGAAAGCACGACGTCGCCTGTAGCGCCTGGTTGGGCCCTTGATGAATGGAAAACCGTGGCCTCGTCATACGAGTTGGTAAGAGCTAATGGTAGGGTCCGAGTGTGGCGCAGAAGCCATGAAGCTATGGACGCAAGTTGTCAACAAGGCACTGTGCAAGCTGCTGATGGGTCAGAAATGGTGAAGGCTGTGTTTACATGGAATAGACTGGGTCCTCTGGTCCATATGAACCGATCATTAACTGGAAATGCTTATGTTCGGCCACCTGCTGACCATTTGCAGCCTTTCGTGGACTTCGTATTGCCTAACAATGATGGGAACTTTTATGGATGATAAAGCGCCATATCACCGTGCCACAATTGTTCGCGATTAGTTTTGCGTTGTGGACAATTCGAGTAAATGATTTGGCCAACCAGATCGACTGACACGAATCCAAATGGCTCTGAGCACTATGGGACTCAACTTCTGAGGTCATTAGTCCCCTAGAACTTAGAACTAGTTAAACCTAACTAACCTAAGGACATCACAAACATCCATGCCCGAGGCAGGATTCGAACCTGCGACCGTAGCGGTCTTGCGGTTCCAGACTGCAGCGCCTTTAACCGCACGGCCACTTCGGCCGGCGACACGAATCCCCTCGGCCATTTACGGGGCATAATCGACAGGTCAGTTAGCGCACAAAATCCTGCACCAGCAACACGTTCGCAAGTACGAACGGCTTTACAGGCAGAATGGCTCATTATACCTGCGGGGGCTTTCAACGACTTTTTGAGTCCATGCCACGTCGAACTGATGCTCTATGCCGGGCACCTCGCTGTAGTTCACCAGATACTGCACTAATATCACACGGTAAGGTGGCGTTTCCGTAGAGGATGCTGGGAGCGAAAGCCTAATTGGCTGCTGGTACAAGCTGCCCCTCCTCCTCCCAAGGCAGCCAGCTTACAGCTTGTAATAGGAAAGAACTCGTGATGATTTTATGCATCACGGAAGTGACACGAAAGTAGACGGCTGGCCGCTTGAGGGACTAAGTACAGCCTGTTCGCTCATTTTTCTAAGTAATAATAATAGTAACCACCACACATAACCGCACAGGAGTCAACACTGTTTTCACAATGGCCGCTTATTGTTACGTTGGACAATGCTGGCAACGAGTGTAAACATTTCGTAGAATCCGAAGTCAGCCGATGTTCACCGATCGAAAAAGGGCGATCTTCTAGTGTGCGATTTGTAGTCTGCTCAATGAGGCACAACACTAGGTCTTCAAGTTTGAGGATCCGGTATCCGATCCCCAGCCTCTCCTAGGATTTATTCTACCCCTTCCCCTTGTCTCTGGCAATGCTTTGTTAATGCGAAAAAAAAGCGAGTAGCAGCGTGACTCGTCCACATTACATTGTAGATCACCTGTAAATGGCAGTGTAAATCTGCTCCAACTCAGACGAAGGCAAGAATATACCACCTAGCAAAGCACTATGATGTTCAAAGCAACCTTCGAGTGCAGGACAGCTTTGTTTCCCTATTGGAACTATGTACTCCTCAACGGCTTTCCAGCAGCCCGAGTAGAGGTTTTCACGTCCCGTCGACGATGATGTCATTAGTGACAGAACACTCACATTGCAGGAAACCTAACGTAGATGATCGGACGGACACACGAACTGCCGTCCTGCCGAATACGAGCCCAGTCTTCTTATCATCTGGCTCAATTAGTTTAGTATATTTCTAAATAAGAAGGCCAAGACAGCTGGAAAAGTTCGGATTTCGACCTACAATACAATGTTTATATGACAAAGTTGTTGACACAATTATCCTCACATTTATTACACTCCCTGGCTAATTTTGCAAATGTTTCACGGCATATGATATCGAGCGTTATGTTACTAGAGCCTCTGCTTAAAACATATCACGAATGACACTGCAAATAATTCACATTTCCACTAAAAACATTTCGTTCAGTATCTTAGCCCATGAAATCGAGTTGGAGATCATTCACGCGGTGGCGCGCGAACATTCGCTATCGATGTCTGGAATCATTTGTGATATGTCCACGTTGCGTGAGACGCTTGTATGTATTGGAATTTTATTTCCTCTTGCAGCGCGAGGAATAGTAAACATCAGATGGCGGAGCCAACGTTATGCATGTCTTAAGACAAAAGACTGTTACAAATGCACGAAAATGATTCACTGAACTCGAAATCGGACACAGTACAAAAACAGAAGTATTAATCCATTGTGAACATGTATCATAATTCAGAAGACGATTCAGAAAATTCTATGCGTATTTTTTTGCACTCTGGAGCTTTATCTATTACACAAAACCTGTCAATGAACTGCTTTCCATTCTGTCGCTACTCAGGTTTCTTTTCGTATTGAATTTCCAGATCAGATGTCAATGACTTTTGTATTTCATTCCCGATACAGACAGGGTTATTCCACTATACTAAATGCAATTACTCTTTTCCTTTTGTTTTTTTGGTTCACCAAGTATGATATGCCTGATGTTACACAGTTTTACTAAAGATAAAAATGTTTGGCCTACGGTTTAAGTAGTTCGGGAAGACAACAGTTTGAGTGTTTCACATGCACGTTATACGCAAGGCTGCAGTTCTTTTTAATATATAGAGCTTCTCAGGTGACAGCAACAGAGAGCAAAAGCATGTTCAGCAGCACCAAATCACTGTGCAAATTTTGGTCAGACAAAAAAATGATCCCCGCAACAATTAATGATTCTACATTTAATAAATTCCTAACAGTGCGTGTTGAAGCATTATTTATTATCTTCCTTGTATGTGATGTCCTTAAATGGTTTAGAAGTAGTTTGGAAATGAGACTCCACCAACTGAGCTATCCCGCAGGAGACTAATCCGAATCACCGTTCGGCTCCAGACATCTTGGTATACTGTATATGTTAAGAGGTTTTTCCTGAGTCAGTGCTGTCAAAGTTCTGAATAGCTTCGCCCCTTCTTTCGTTCACTTTTACCTGACAATGTTGGAGCTTTCTGTCTCTAGTAACCTTGAGAGCTGTTCTCCAGTGCTGTTACTTCGTTTCGTTGACATTCGAGCTGCAACTTTGGCATTGGAGACGCTGCCATGAACGGCTTGCAGCTGTCACGAAACTGATGCGTGATTCGTTGAATCGGTCTGGGCTTTTCTATTTCAGTTTGACGCGGCACAAGAACACAATTTCTCCCTCCCCTCTTTCAGTTCATTATCTCCTCCATGTCACCGTCCTCCCTTCTCAAAAAATAAACACAGACACACACAACTGACAGGACACACACGACTGACAAAAAGGTCTAGTATTCTCTTTGATAAGTAAAAATTGCATTCATCATTCCATATGACATTTCTCTTGTCGGGAGAAAGTGCTTCACATGGATCAAAATTTAATGAATTGGGATGTCACTTTTACGAATAAATTCACCGTTAGAGTTAACTACACTGGATGTAATATTTCGCAGTAACAACAGTGACAGCATTAGTCAACGCAGCTGGAATTTCATTTCTGATGGCAACACATAGTTTATATTATCCCTAGATCCTCTTCAAGGAAAAAGATTTCCAGGAGGATGGTTCACTAGAGACTATAGACAAATCTTGTTAAATATCTGTCCAAAGATACTACTTCTCAGACATCTGATCACACTGATCGACAAAGAGGAAAGTGTCACCATCACATTTCGCAGCATCCACCGGAGGGAGAACTACAATCTCTGCTCTGACAGGGCGCTTAACGGAATGCATATTCACTTTGCATAATCCACTTGTCAGATCCAAGGCTGAGTTAAACGAGAGTTGAAGAGAACCACAACAGCTTGTGCTTAGCTCGTGAAAAGGACGGTGCAGCTACCAAGAAGAATATTCGAGAATCCTTCTGTAATAGCTCGACGTTTCCGTCACCACGTCACAAAACATATTTACTATCACTTGAGGTGAGCGGCGACGGCGACGCACGAGAGGACGCAGGAGCGGTGCGGCTGTGATCGTTAGGACAGCGTCGTGCTCGACAGCGGAGTGAGACTGCGGCCGGGTGGCGGTCGTACTTACGGCGTCTGTGCGGTCTCGTCGGCGTGGCGGCGGCGTGCGTGCGGGCAGGTGACGTCTTGGTCCGCCGGAGGACGGAGGAGCACTGCGGCCGAGCCTCCGCCGCGCCGCCGCCGCCGCCACCGCCGCCGCCGCCGCGCGCGCTCAGCGCCATCTGGCGTGGCGTCGCCGCGTGCACCGCCGACCAGCTGCAGCGAGCGGCCCACGCGCCGCATCTCACCTGCACCTGCCCTGCTGCAGCCTCCTACTCGCACCTCAACACTCCCATTCCATCTTCAAACGCACTCCCCCTGTCTTTAAACATTCTCTCTGATAACCTCCCGATTCACATGCACTACTCGCCATTAAAAATTGCTACACCACGATGACGTGCTACAGACGCGAAATTTAACCGACAGGAAGAACATGCTGTGATATGCAAATGATTACCTTCTCAGAGCATTCACACAAGGTTGGCGCCGGTAGCAACACCTACAATGTGCTCACATGAGGGAAGTTTCCGACTGATTTCTCATACACAAACAGCAGTTGACCGGCCTGGTGAAACGTTGTTGTGATGCCTCGTGTAAGGAGGAGACGTGTCATCACGTTTCTGACTTTCACAAAGGTCGGATTGTAGCCTATAGCGACTGCGGTTTATCGTATCGCGACATTGTTGCTCGCGTTGGTCGAGATCCAATGACTGTTAGCAGAATATGGAATCGGTGGTTTCAGAAGGGTAATACGAAACGCCGTGCTGGATCCCAACTGCCTCGTATCACTAGCAGACGAGATGACAGGCATCTTATCCACATGGCTGTAACGGATCGTGCAGCCACGTCTCGATTCCTGAGTCAACAGATGGGGACGTTTGCAAGACAACAACCATCTGCACGAACAGTTCGACGACGTTTGCAGCAGCATGGACTATCAGCTCGGAGACCACGGCTGCGGTTACCCTTGACGCGGCATTACAGACAGGAGCGCCTGTGATGGTGTCCTCAACGACGAACCTGGGTGCACCAATGGCAAAACGTCATTTCTTCGGATGAATCCAGGTTCTGTTTACAGCATCATGATGGTCGCATCTGTGTTTGGCGACATCACGGTGAACGCACATTGGAAGCGAGTATTCGTCATCGCCATACTGGCGTATCACCCGGCGTGATGGTATGGGGTGCCATTGGTTACACGTCTCGGTCACCTCTTGTTCGCATTGACGGCACTGTGAACAGTGGACGTTACATTTCAGATGAGTTACGACCCGTGGCTCTACCCTTCATTCGATCCCTGCGAAACCGTACATTTCAGGAGGATAATGCTCGATCGCATGTTCCAGGTCCTGTACGAGGCTTTCTGGGTACAGAAAATGTTCGACTGCTGCCCCGGCCATCACATTCTCCAGATCTCTTACCAATTGAAAACGTCTGGTCAATGGTGGCCGAGCAACTGGCTCGTCAAAATACGCCACGCACTATTCTTGATGAACTGTGGTTAGTGTTGAAGCTGCATGGGCAGCTGTACCTTTACACTCCATCCAAGCTCTGTTTGACTCAATGCCCAGGCGTATGAAGGCCGTCATTACGGCCAGAGGTGGTTATTCTGGATACTGATTTCTCAGGATCTATGCACCAAAATTTCTTCTTGGTGTGGCAATTTTAATGGCCAGTCTTGTAGTTTTGGAGCTTCTCATGCACTTGGAGCCTGACAACTATAAAGCACCACCGTTCACGCTAGCGCCCTATACAACAGCCAGATTTGGTTTTGTCTCCGAGTAGCATAGACGTTTGGAGCAGGAGCTCTCATACGTCATGGAGCAACATTCGTTTCGTCGACAGTCCCGGTTCCAGCGTGCGGAGACAAACCAGGGTGTCTGCCCCCGGTGGGCACATACGATTTTCGAACATACGATTTTCGAACATTTTTGAATACATTCTAAGTTGATTAATGAGCAAATGAGAAGTCGATTTTTGAATTTATGCACAGTGTATGTGATGTCTCTGCTAAGGGAATCCCCGCCGCTTCTAGAAATAAAAGACTTTCCAGCAGACAAAAGGGGACGGGGCTATACGATATGAGCCGAATAAACCCGAACAGATGAATGTCAATTGTTGTTTTTTGTGTGTTTAATTGGGTATGCGAATGGTAAGCGTTGTTATACGAGGGTAATCCCAAAAGTAAGGTCTCCTATTTTTTTAAAAGCACATAGACCTGTCTATTTCTACAGTGGTTTACATCAGTTTACAGCTTGAACATTTAGCTATTTTTCGACATAATCACCATTTCTGTCGATATATTTTTGTAGACGCTGTGCAAGTTTTTGTATGCCCATGTCGCACCAGCTCGCCGCCATGCTGTTCAGAAAGTTATGAACCTCTTCTTTCACCTAGTCGCCGGAGCTGAATCTCTGGGACCACAATTAACGCTGACAGGTACTGTAAGACTCTGAAAAAACTCAAACGGGCAATTCAAAACCAGAGAAGAGGAATGTTGAGCAAGAGCGTGACAACGATTGCCCACACATCGCTCGGCAAACATTATCACCACCCACCCTATAGTCCTGACTTGGCGCCAAGTGACTATCACCTGTTTCCTAGGTTAAAAGAACATTTGGCCAGAAAACGATTCAGCTCCGATGGCGCGGTGAAAGAAGAGGGCCGGCCGGAGTGGCCGAGCGGTTCTAGGCGCTACAGTCTGGAACCACGTGACCGCTGCGGTCGCAGGTTCGAATCCTGCCTCGGGCATGGATGTTTATGATGTCCTTAGCTTAGTTAGGTTTAAGTAGTTCTAATTTCTAGGGGAATGATGACCGCAGCAGTTAAGTCCCATAGTGCTCAGAGCCATTTGAACCATTTGAAAGAAGAGGTTCATAACTTTCTGAACGGACTTTGATGAGGTAATAGATTCGTTAGCAGAAAGGAAAGCATGCCATGTAAAGCTTTAGCAAGATTAGAGAGAAAAAAGTGCTGGGACCTAAGGATTGAAGAACTGTTTACTGTGTTGCTTGTCTCTTGTTTTCTCTGGTTTTATGTTTCCTACATTTAACTTTATGTTACTAAAAACTAAAAACAGACCACAGGCGTCACTGGATGCGGATATGGAGGGGCATGTGGTCAGCACACCGCTCTACCGGCCGTATGTCAGTTGCCCAGACCGGAGCCTCTACTTCTCAATCAAGTAGCTCCTCAGTTTGCCTCACAAGGGCTGAATGGACTCCGCTTGCCAACAGCGCTGGGCAGACCGGATGGTCACCCATCCAAATGCTAGCCCACCCCGACAGCGCTTAAAGTCGGTGATCTGACAGGGACCGGTGTTACCACTTCGGCAAAAGAGAAATTTACTAGCTATTAGGCAATACAGAGTGCAAATTTTCTGAAGAGTTCTTATTCTCCCGGTCACAAATAATGTCACCTAATATTACTTTTTTTTATGAGCTTAGGATGTCAAACCGGTCGACTGGGAGTGGGAGAGGCACCACATGACATTTTAATTTCCACTGGTTTGAATATAGGTTTGATGGATTGCATTACAAAATTTAGACGATTGAACTCCACAGAACGAAATACAGTGGCGTGCGATAGAAGAATGCTTTGTGAAGAGGCATGGCACTGCACTTTGGCACACTGAAGACCAAATAACAAGTCTACATTTCCTGGAACATATATGTTTTATATACGGTATCAAACTCTTCGGAAATATGTGCGCTACAAAATGAACATATTTTGAAAAAAATCGATATATTTTTTCAATTTTGGACGTCCTATCTCAAATGCTCGACTTGGAGGGGGAGGGGGGGGGGTGCCACTATTAAATACTTAGTCTCGACTCGGAAGTATCGTAGATCCGGGGCTGTCTCTGTGATAATTCCCCGATTTACATAGAACGATGTAGGAGTGTTACATGCACTTGGAGTCTGGCAACCCTAAAGCAAGGCCGTTCATGCTGGCAGCCTTACAGCAGCCTAATTTGGTTTTGTCTCCGGGTAACAGACGTTGTGAGCAAGAGCTCTCACCGCTATAAGACAGCGACAGTTGTCTCCTCGAATGCGCCATACGGCACATTAGAGGGGTAGTAATTGATAAAGTTAAGTCACTGACGTTTTTCTGCTGTCTTGGTACACACAGAAACCTCCCCGCCGTAGTACCGTGTCACGTCACTGGAGGTGACAAAACAGAATGGCACAGCTACGGTGACCGTGATTTCTTCCGACAAAAGTGGGATTTTCATACCTTTTCCTGGCCAAAAAGTGAAACTATTTTTACTCTCTCGTTAACTATCGCTTTTAATTCTAATATTTCCTCTTCCCCTGGCAATGCAGCCTGAACTGATATGCGTAATTGTAATCAAGAGTGTGAAAAACTGTAAAGAAATACGTTTCAAGCTTTTAGAAATTTGCATATCGAGAAATGTAACATTCGTAATACAGAATGTAGAAATACAAACAGTAGCAATCGTGCTGGAAAAAGTTTTGAATGAACACAAGGAATTGATGTTCTTGTGGATTCCATACAACAATTATAATTCTTTGAAGATGAAATTTCATTCAGCAACGTAGGTTTGCCCAATAGGTAATTATAGAAATTAGTACTGTTGTATTTACTGAGGTTGAAACAGGTCAGTAAAACACACCTAACACTTTTCACAGTAAATCTGTTCCTCTTATCTATCCACTGCGACGATAGCAAATTAAAACTCTTTCAACACTTGCATTGTGGGCAGAGAGTGAAAAGAAGTACTGTGCCATCCATATCGATTTTCTGAACTGTTCAGTACATTTGCAAGAACTGACAAACCTACACCACTTATCACACACCATCAACTAATTCCACTGTTCACTGCCTTTTTCTGCTTGTCGTTTTACGAATGGCTGAAAGTGAACTATTTCATCAAATAAGTGACTATTATTTACACTCCTGGAAATTGAAATAAGAACACCGTGAATTCATTGTCCCAGGAAGGGGAAACTTTATTGACACATTCCTGGGGTCAGATACAACACATGATCACACTGACAGAACCACAGGCACATAGACACAGGCAACAGAGCATGCACAATGTCGGCACTAGTACAGTGTATATCCACCTTTCGCAGCAATGCAGGCTGCTATTCTCCCATGGAGACGATCGTAGAGATGCTGGATGTAGTCCTGTGGAACGGCTTGCCATGCCATTTCCACCTGGCGCCTCAGTTGGACCAGCGTTCGTGCTGGACGTGCAGACCGCGTGAGACGACGCTTCATCCAGTCCCAAATATGCTCAATGGGGGACAGATCCGGAGATCTTGCTGGCCAGGGTAGTTGACTTACACCTTCTAGAGCACGTTGGGTGGCACGGGATACATGCGGACGTGCATTGTCCTGTTGGAACAGCAAGTTCCCTTGCCGGTCTAGGAATGGTAGAACGATGGGTTCGATGACGGTTTGGATGTACCGTGCACTATTCAGTGTCCCCTCGACGATCACCAGTGGTGTACGGCCAGTGTAGGAGATCGCTCCCCACACCATGATGCCGGGTGTTGGCCCTGTGTGCCTCGGTCGTATGCAGTCCTGATTGTGGCGCTCACCTGCACGGCACCAAACACGCATACGACCATCATTGGCACCAAGGCAGAAGCGACTCTCATCGCTGAAGACGACACGTCTCCATTCGTCCCTCCATTCACGCCTGTCGCGACACCACTGGAGGCGGGCTGCACGATGTTGGGGCGTGAGCGGAAGACGGCCTAACGGTGTGCGGGACCGTAGCCCAGCTTCATGGAGACGGTTGCGAATGGTCCTCGCCGATACCCCAGGAGCAACAGTGTCCCTAATTTGCTGGGAAGTGGCGGTGCGGTCCCCTACGGCACTGCGTAGGATCCTACGGTCTTGGCGTGCATCCGTGCGTCGCTGCGGTCCGGTCCCAGGTCGACGGGCACGTGCACCTTCCGCCGACCACTGGCGACAACATCGATGTACTGTGGAGACCTCACGCCCCACGTGTTGAGCAATTCGGCGGTACGTCCACCCGGCCTCCCGCATGCCCACTAGACGCCCTCGCTCAAAGTCCGTCAACTGCACATACGGTTCACGTCCACGCTGTCGCAGTGTAGTACACTCCTGGAAATGGAAAAAAGAACACATTGACACCGGTGTGTCAGACCCACCATACTTGCTCCGGACACTGCGAGAGGGCTGTACAAGCAATGATCACACGCACGGCACAGCGGACACACCAGGAACCGCGGTGTTGGCCGTCGAATGGCGCTAGCTGCGCAGCATTTGTGCACCGCCGCCGTCAGTGTCAGCCAGTTTGCCGTGGCATACGGAGCTCCATCGCAGTCTTTAACACTGGTAGCATGCCGCGACAGCGTAAGTCAACTACACTGGCCAGCAAGATCTCCGGATCTGTCCCCCATTGAGCATGTTTGGGACTGGATGAAGCGTCGTCTCACGCGGTCTGCACGTCCAGCACGAACGCTGGTCCAACTGAGGCGCCAGGTGGAAATGGCATGGCAAGCCGTTCCACAGGACTACATCCAGCATCTCTACGATCGTCTCCATGGGAGAATAGCAGCCTGCATTGCTGCGAAAGGTGGATATACACTGTACTAGTGCCGACATTGTGCATGCTCTGTTGCCTGTGTCTATGTGCCTGTGGTTCTGTCAGTGTGATCATGTGATGTATCTGACCCCAGGAATGTGTCAATAAAGTTTCCCCTTCCTGGGACAATGAATTCACGGTGTTCTTATTTCAATTTCCAGGAGTGTATAATGCCCTTTTCTTTTAGCCATATTAACGTATCTTCAGATACTAACCATACTGAAATTCTGTGAGCAACATCCATGGAAATATAGAAAACACAGATATTTCAAGTAACCAAGAGAATAAACAGTTTACTAAAGCTGATATTAAACTTCCAGGTAAATTTAAACTGGGTGCCGGACCGAGACTCGAAATCGGGACCTTTGCCTTTCGCAGGCAAGTGCTTTACCGACTGAACTACCCAAAGCTTTAATTTTCCCGGTACGTCGTCTCTCACCTTCCAAATTCAGTCAGCAGAGCACTTGCCCGCGAAAGGCAAAGGGCCCGAGTTCGAGTCTCGGTCCGGCACACTGTTTTAATCTGCCAGGAAGTATATATGCGCACACTCCAACGCAGAGTGAAAAATTCATTGTAGATTACTAACGCATCTTAAAATGTTGATACTGCTTTGTCAAATTTCTTAGCCGGCCGCGGTGGTCTAGCGGTTCTGGCGCTGCAGTCCGGAACCGCGGGACTGCTACGGTCGCAGGTTCGAAACCTGCGTCGGGCATGGGTGTGTGTGATGTCCTTAGGTTAGTTAGGTTTAAGTAGTTCTAAGTTCTAGGGGACTTATGACCTAAGATGTTGAGTCCCATAGTGCTCAGAGCCATTTGAACCAAATTTCTTAACAGAATGCTCACCACAATCATTCATCAGTTTTTTTACACTTAATGGTACGAAATGTTCATGATTTCGTGAATTCAGACTTTTCAAAACTTTACTTACGACTGCTAATACTTCACTTATGGAATTATTCTATTTCTCGCTGCTCAGAACAGAATGTTGGAATACTCTTATTTGTGAATATACAAAAAGTAAATAACACTTATTTATAGGGTCACAGAAAAAACTTTAAGATTGGAGGAGACTTTGAATTAGACTATGACAAAAAGTAAGATTTCAAAGGTTCATCTATTTTTAATATCTGTTCAATAGCTGGCCACCTGGTTGTGGAAAAAGAAAGTAAATTTCTGTAAGTGACACCAACAAATTCACTAAACTCAGTGAGTTCTGCAACAAGAATAGAGAAACTACGAAAGTGGTTGAAGAACGTCGTGACAACGCACTCAATGTCAACTGCTAACATAACACAAACACTTTGAAGTGTGTTACGAACAACATGCACTGAGCAACCTGTGCCAACAAAGTTAAGAGTTTTTAATTCTGCTTTCAGATGTATGAAAATGTTATTTCCTTCTTTCTTCATTAACCTCTAAATATTACAATTAGTGTTGTCTGCACCAAATGCAACACACATTGAGGATATGTTAAACTATGTTAAATGACAGTATAACGTGAAAAAGATAATTGGAAATTGCATCAGACTTTCCGTACTGTAAATCATCAAGGTCAATCAATTTAATCTGCCTTTCACCTTCACTTACAAAAAAAAATCCTGAACTATCACAGGAAAATTTTTCTGATGGCCATGGGTACCAGAATCAGCAGATGTAGAAAAGTATCTTGTACTGTTTGCAGCAGCTATTACCTGTTTCTGGGAATGTGGAGCTGTAACACTGTTAATTGCCTCACACTCGTTTTTTCCACATGAAACATTTGCTGCAATCTTCGAAACTCATGTTTTCTTTCTTTTTTTTGTATTTGAACACTGCAATCATTAGAACAATAGCTTTGGTGGTATTTAACAACACGCTGCAGCTACGTTTTTCTCTTCCTCTGTATTTGAAATAATAAAATATCTAGTTATTTTTAGCGAAGGAACTGTCGATCGAAGATTCTTTCTGCCTTTCTCGGAATCCATGTGATATTTGAGATCTGAAGAACTACTATGAGACACGGATACTGCACAGTCAGATATCTTATATTTTGCTGAACAATCATTGTCTGTGGCACTGAAGCAAAGGAATTTGTGCTGAAGCTCTTCCGAAAACTTTTCTTTCGATTTCGGCATTATGATCATTACAACACGTTATAACTTACCAGCACCATGTACTAGCACTTCGCGGAGTTGACGCTGACGCCAATGCCAAGCAAGAGGAAAGAAAATCGAGTATGGAATTATTGCACTTACTCTGTACATGTATCAGGGGCTGTTAACATAAGGAATGACAACTTCGAGTGTTAGTTTATAAAATCAGTTGTAAGAAAATATTTTAACAGGTTTGGAAATATTTGAAAATAATCATTTGAAAATCATGACATATTGTTAGTTTTTTTTACAAAGGGTTGGGACAGATTTTTGAGGCTCAAAAACGGGACAATCGCGATTACTCAGGACTCACGGTCACCCTAAGCACACACCATCTCATAGTGGGCCGAACGTTCATTCTGTCTGCGAAGTCGTTTATCGACGATGCAGTGTCATAAATTAAAAACAGAATTTTCAATTTAATGTTTAATAAAGGAGTTAATATTCCGGTTACTGTTCCAGATATGAAACCAAAAGAAAAATATTAGAAATACTGATGTTTAATGAAGAAATGAATTAGAAATAAATTGTGATGCAAAGGTACCAACTGAAAGTAAGTAAATGACACGAACGAAATGAGTAGGTGGATCAGTGATAACTATAAACAGGAATTACTTACGTGCTACGCTACATCGAAAAACGAAAATGTAACGAAAACACAGGAAAGCAGAGTTGAGTAGTTTTCTATTGTTTCTTTATCGATTTCTTTGTTCTTCCCTGAGTAAGACGCTCTATGTTGGAAACTAGCTGTAGCCACAATCCTATTAAAATACAGACTTCAATCAAGTCGCAATCGTAAAATAGTGTTAAATCGTGAGCTGTCTTACGAGAAATTCTCGCAGGAAGTTCTGTTTCAGGATGATCTGGATTGTGCAAACGATAACACATATTATCGAAACGTAATCATTGCGAAAGCTCCCCAAATTAAAATTGCAATTGCTTTCTAAATGAAAATGGATTTTCCTTGCTATTGTCAGCATATTACAAAAAATACTGACTGATAAATTATGTAGTAGCTTACGCCGTTTAAGAGGCAGTCAGGTCAAGAATTAATGCGTTGCTCTCGTCATCGACATATCTGTCGTACTCTGCCATGTATTATACGGTGCAACGCCGCTGCAAAATGAACTTCTTGAAACGGTTTCGCATGACGCAATAAGCATCCCGCTTAGGCTGGTATTACACTATCAAATTTCTTTGTCAAAGATTTGATCAAAGATGTGATCCAATATTCCGTCCAATATATTTGACAAAGATCTTTGACGTAGCGCTAGAAGGGGTATTACACTGTCATCAAATTTTTCGTCAAAGTTCAAGATGGCTGACAACAACTTGTTATTAACCGCAGCAGTTGTACGTACCCCAATTGCATTGTGTGCACATGCGGAAAAGAAGTGGGGGAAAAATGGAACCATACATACAAGGTTGACAGTCTTAAAGTCCTGGGATTACAACTTGATAATAAATTCAGTTGGGAAGAGCACACCACAGAACTGCAGAAAGGCCTTAACAAATCTGTATTTGCAATTCGAGTGCAGACAAAGGCAACATAAAAATGAAAAAGCTTGCATACTTTGCCTACTTTCATTCCATAATGTCATATGGGATATTATTTTGGGGTAAATCTTGAAGTCAAACAAAAGTTTTCAGAGTCCAAAAGCGTGTAATACGTATTATTTGTGGAGTAAATTCACGGACGTCCTACAGAAACCTCTTCAAAGAACTGGATATACTAACTACTGCCTCTCAGTATATTTACTTCTTAATGAAATTTTTCGTAAATAATATATCTCTTTTTCCAACAAACAACTCAGTTCAAACATGATCTGCACAAGGACTTAAAAGCACTTACTATAGTTCCAAAAGGGGTCCACTACTCATGAACACTCATCTTCAATAATTTGCCAGGAAACATAAAAAAATTAGTTAGAAATAAAGATCAGTTTAAAAGGAGCCTGAAAAACTTACTACTAGCCAACTCCTTCTACTCCATTGGCGAAATTTTTAATAGAAACAAATGGTGTATTGTATTTATTCATACTATTAGTATTGTTATTTCAGGTTTAAAAAAATCGACATGTTCCACATCCACGAGGATCTCCTCAGCACGGATCTATGGAACGAAAAACTAATCTAATGTGGGTGAAGCCGTGGGTTTTACGACGACACGATGAAAGCATTCAACAAAACTTGTTACGTGAGCTTACAGTGGAAGACGTCAAGTCGTACATCAATTACTTAAGAATGGATGAGCATACATTTCTGTATGTGCTCAATGAAGTGTATCCTCATATCACAAAGCACAGTATTCACTTAAGAACTGCTACATCTTCAGAAGACAGGCTCGCTGAAACACTCCGATTCCTTGCTACAGGAGAGGGTTATGTTATGTTATGTTAGGTTAGGTTAGGTCAGGTCAGGTCAGTTCTGGTCAGGTCTCCAATCTTCTTAATCTATTTTTGTATTCAGGGTGCCGCACGTTGTAAAGCGCCTCATCAGCTTCAGACATCTTTATTAATTTTGTAGTTGTCGGCACACACTAATTGTATTTACCGGCAATGGTTATAAAAACAGTACAGACGACAGAACGCTGCAGCGATGCTAGCGCTCCATATGGTAACATGTCACATTACAGTGAACAGAAGACAAGCGGTTTCTTTGATCAAATATACAGCGAGGCCCTAGATTTGATCAAATATTGGACGACATTTGACAAAGTCCCTATTACACATCAAATATCTTTGACAAAGATATTGGACAAAGATATTGGACAAAGAAATTTGATAGTGTAATACCGGCCTTAACCATCATAATCGGCAAACAATATATAGCTCCCAGGAACTCGGCATTCATTTGCTGAGTACGGGCTTGGCGACCCAGGGGTTCCTGAGCTGCGGACTGGTAAGCGCCGCCAGTGCCCTGTCACTGTAAGCTGTGGCCATGCTTCAGAGACCACTGTGCGGCGCGGCGGTGGAACGTTGTGTATCTCAGGGTACGGGGATCTCGGCTTGACCGCCGGCCGGATCGCGAGGATGGAATAAACCTCTATAAAAATACCTCTCAATCTCAAGGTGTGCTGCGCGCTGATGAGATGCATGGCTTTTGAAGTGGAACAGCCATTAGCGGGCAACCTCTGGAGAACCTGCGGCACCCCAGTTGTATAAGGTTTACCTAGGCACGCGGGGCTCTGCCTAGGTGAACTTCTAGTTCCCTATCTGCTCGTGGGACCGAGATGGATCCTTCTGAATCTTCTTTGCCTCCTCCCAGCGGAAAGGGTGGGGCGCTGGTAGGTTTCAACACCCAATCCAACAAGAGGGCACATGTAGCCAGTCCTCCTGACTCAGGAGCGATATCTGAGAGTATCATGACTAGTAACAGAACACATGCCGGCGGTCAGAATGTGTTTTTAATCGTTCAAAGGAAAGATGGCAGCTTCGAGAAAGTTTCCACTTTTTATATTCACAAAAGGCTCGAGGGCATTGCTGGCAGTTTGAAATCTGTTAAGCGATTGCGTAATGGGACGATGTTGGTGGAAACTGCTAATTCCCAACAAGCTAAGAATCTACAGAAGGCGCGATCCCTTGGGGAATATGCCATAGAAACTGAGCTGCACACCATCTTGAATTTCAGCAAAGGTGTTGTGACATGCAAAGATCTGGTGGACATTCCCAAAGAGAAACTGAAAGATGAGTGGGATCCAGCAGGCATAGTTGACGTGCAAAATATCATGAAGAAGTTGGATGGGGTTTTTGTGAAGTCCGACTCCTTTATCTTGACCTTTAATAGCACGAAACTCCCTGAGAAAATTAAGGCAGGTATACTTCACTTAAGTGTGCGGTCTTATGTACCCAATCAAATGCGGCGTTTCAAATGCCAGCGCTTTGGGCATACTACTCTAGAGTGTCGTGGAGATGCTACTTGTGGCAAGTGTGGTGAGGCCACCCATGAAGGTGTCCGTTGTTTGTCTCCATTGAAGTGTGTGAATTACTCTGGGCCTCACCCCGTCTGGAGTCGGAACTGCAGCTTGTACCTGGAAGAATGGAAGATACAGGAGCTTAAAACTATTAAGCGCATCTCCTATATTGAGGCAGAAAAGTTCTATAAAGCCATGCTGCCCCCGTTTTTTGCTACCTCCTTCACTTCAGTTACTAAAGAGCCCACACGGAAAGCTGACGCTGCTACACAAACGGAAGCTGCTAGAGTTGGCACTAGTACCTGCGTATGTCCATGCACTTGTGCTGCTGCAGTAGTTTCTAAGCCTGTCCCTCCCCCGAGAAAAAGCTGTGGTTGCTGACATTGTAGAGTTCCCTGCCCATCCAAAGGTTCCGTCTGGTACACTGTCCAATGTTGCCACACCCACAACCACAGCTGTGGTTGCAAAGTCCACCCAGGGAAAAAATCCAAGGCAAAACGTCAAACACCGGTGGAATCGGGCAGAAAACAGCCTGACGGTGTCGACATCGACCTCTCTGACGTCTCTGTCGATTCTTCTTTAGAGGCTATTGAGCTTGATGTCGGATTGGGGCAACCACCTCACTCCAAAACTGACCCTCCACCCATTGTGGGCTCCCCTCCGCGTCAGAACGTCTGGATGAAAGTACTACCCCCCTGATAGATGGCTCCCATTATACAGTGGAACATGAATGGATTCAGGACGCACATGGAGGAACTGAAACTCCTAGCGCCCAACGCCCTCTGTGCTTGTGTTTGCAGGATACACATTTCAAAGCATCTGATGCCCCTGAACTGTGGGACTATACCATACATCACAAGGATGACCTGTCTGGAGAAAGAGCCAAAGGAGATGTTGCTGTATTTGTCAGTAATGGGCACCACTCCTCGGCTCTTCCCCTGGATACCGACCTGTAAGCAGTTGCAGTTGAAATTTCTAAACGTCAGAGGCTTACAGTCTGTTCTCTTTATTTACCTCCTTTGGATGCAGTAGACTCCGAGGCTCTCACAGATCTTATTGCACAACTCCCCCGACTATTTCAATGCCCACCATGTCCTGTAGGGCTCAACGTCTACTTACCCTCGGGGTCGAGTTTTGGAGAGCCTCCTGACATCTCGAGAGCTGTGCAGCCTAAACCCTGGTGCTCCGACTCATTTCTGCGCTGCTACTAGGTCATTCTCAGCCATCGACCTATCTTCCTGCTCTCCAGCCCTCGCCGACTCTGTTCACTGGGAGGTCACTGCCGACCTTCATTCCAGCGACCACTACCCGATCCGCCTTCAGCTACTCGATGGTGTGTTGCTGGAACAGAAGCCAACAATATGGATGATTGGCAAGGCTAACCGGACGCTGTTAGGCCAGTTGGCTGTGTTTGAACACCGTGACAGCGTCCAGGAACGGGTGGATCACATCACATTTGTGATCCATCACACTGCTGATTATCCTTTGTCCGCAGCTCGTGGTCGTGCGGTAGCGTTCTCGCTTCCCACGTCCGGGTTCCCGGGTTCGATTACCGGCGGGGTCAGGGATTTTCTCTGCCTCGTGATGGCTGGGTGTTGTGTGCTGTCCTTAGGTTAGTTAGGTTTAAGTAGTTCTAAGTTCTAGGGGACTGATGACCATAGCTGTTAAGTCCCATAGTGCTCAGAGCCATTTGAACCATTTTTTTATTATCTTTCGGCCCTCTTCAGAGGCGACCTGTCACTTGGTGGACAGAAGAGTGCCATCTAGCTATCTGGGACAGGCGTGCGGCTCTTCGACAATTTAAATGCCTCCTGACAGAGGAAAATCTCACATCCTTTCGAATCACGAGACCTGTTATTAAAGAGAGCAAAAATCTGTCATGGCATGAGTTCCTGAACTCCATCAATCCTTTCACTTCCTCAAAAGTATGGGAAGCCATCCGGAGGATTTCCAGTAATCATAGCGTTTTACCGATAGCTGCAGTACTGAACCAGGGGTGCCTCCAAACAACACCTGGAAATATTGCTCAGACGCTGGCCGAGCATTTTGCACAAACCACTGCCACTGCAAGCCAGGCTCCAGCGTTTCGTCGCTACCGTGCGACTGTCGAGAGGGAAAAGTTGGACTCTAGGTGGAACAGTTGTGAGGCTTACAACTCCCCTTTCTCCATGTGGGAACTCGAATCGGCACTGACTGAGACTTCTGACACTGCACCCGGTTACGACCACATCCGGTACTGCATGCTTCAACATGTGCCAGCGGCGTCAAAGACAATCCTCCTCGAATGTTTTAATCTAATGTGGCAGACAGGCGTCTTCCCCAACTAGTGGAGGGAGGTAATTCTCATCCCTCTCCTCAAACCAGGAAAGGACCGCACACGTTCCAGTAGTTATCAGAGTATCGCCTTGATGAGCTGTGCAGGAAAGTCACTGGAACGGATGGTTAACCGTCGTGTGGTCTGGCTGTTAGAGATCAGCAACTCCTTAGTCGCTCTCAGTGTGGATTCCGAAAATTTCGGTCCACGGTCGACAACCTCAGAGGAGAGGCGGCTATTCAGCAGGCTTTCCTCCGTCAGCATCACTGTATCGGTATGTTCTTTGATATCAGTAAGGCATACGATACTACTTGGAGGCACTGTATTCTCGCACAACTGCATCAATGGGTCTTTCGTGGTCGCCTCCCCATTTTCATTCGGTATTCCCTGTCAGCGATTTTTTCGGACCCGAGTTGGTGATATACTGTCTGATCTATTTGAGCAGGAGAATGGTGTCCCCCAGGGCAGTGTTTTAAGTGTAACCCTCTTTTCCATGGCCATCAACAGTATAACATCTACGGTAAGGAGTCCAGTACAGTGCTCCTTATTTGTGGACGACTTTGCTGTTTTCTGCTCCTCCTCCAGTGTTGCAACGGTGAGCCGTCAGTTGCAACTTACAGTGCACCAGTTAGAGGAGAGGGCTGAAAAGAAGGGTTTTCAGTTTTCTGCTGATAAGTGTTGTGTGTTCATTTTAATCGTTGTTGTCGTCCTTTTAATTTGCCTGCCTTGCATATGGGGAACACTAACCTACATTTTAGAGACACAGTGCCGTTTCTGGGCCTGATTTTTGACTCCAGATTGTCATGGTTGCCATACCTGCGAGACTTGGAAGCCAGAACCTTGAAAGCACTGAACATCCTCAAGTGCCTCAGCCACAGGTCTAGGGGAGTGGACAGGGTGCGTCTCCTCCAGTTTTATCGGGCTTTTGCGCGTTCTCGGCTGGACTACAGGTGTATGGTGTATGGATCAGCGAGGCCTTCTTATTTGCGGACCCTTGACGCTGTCCACCATGCTGGGATTCGACTGGCCACGGGTGCTTATCGGACCAGCCCCGTACCCAGTCTCTGTGCTGAGGCCGGGGAACCGCCACTAACCATCCGGCGGCAGCTCCTCGTGGTGCGCCAGGTGTGTAAGTTTCTTGCAGCTCCAACCTCACCCACTCACCATATTGTTGCTCATCCGCCTCTGGACCGTCTTTTTCCCCACCGTCCCCGAGCCACGATACCGTTTGGGATCCGTATGCAACGTGTACTGGGATTCCTCGGTGTGGAGCCTGTACGGCCCCAAATCGAGGGTTTTAACCGCCTGCCACCCTGGTTACTGGAGAGGCCCAGAATGATTTTAAATTTGGTGCGGTACAAGAGAGATAGCACTCCAGCCACCGTTTTTAATGCAACATTTTCCGCCATTTCATCTGAGCACCACGACTATGTAGCTGTTTTTACGGATGGGTCGAAACAGGGGGATTACGTTGGTGCTCGGTTGTTTTTCAGGATCGCGTCCTCAAGGTCCGGCTGCCTCATGCGTTTACTGTCTTTGATGCAGAATTGTCTGCGATCTTGCGGGCACTGGAGCAGATAAGACGGTCTTCCCGTTTATCTGTTCCGATTCACTCAGTTCCCTTCACTGACTGCAACCTTTGTATCCAGCAGATGAAATAGTCCAGACCATTCAGGATGCTCTCCTCAAACTACAACGACTGGGGAAGGAGGTGGCCTCAGCTGGGTTCAGGGGCACGTCGGCATTGCTGGGAACGAAAGGGCAGATGTCGCAGCCAAGGTGTGTCTCGCCCCGCAAATATTTCAGATTGTCATCTCCCTGCATGCACTCACCTCGCTGTTGAGCTCACGAGCCATGTGTCCGTGGGAGTATGAGTGGCTGGAAATGATTGACAACTAGCTCCGTTTAGTCAAGCCCGTGGTCTTGCGGTAGTGTCCTCGCTTCCCGCACACGGGGTCCCGGGTTCGATTCCCGGCGGGGTCAGGGATTTTTCCTGCATCGAGATGACTGGGTGTTGTTGTGTCGTCTTCATCATTATCATTCATCCTCATTACGGTCGGAGGAAGGCAATGGCAAACCACCTCCACTAGGACCTTGCCTAGTACAGCGGTGCGGGTCTCCCGCATCTTCCCCTACGCTCCTCGTAGTATGGGACCTCATTATCAGTGAAGCCCACAACGCGTGTGTGGTGTACTTACTTGCAGCCCCGTAGACGGGACGAGGTTCTCCTCACTCAGCTTCGGATAGGCCACAGTCCTATGACGCATGGCTCCCTGCTCTGGCGAGAGGACCTTCCAATGTGTGGTGCTTGTGGCGTCCAGATCACTGTGCGCTACGTTTTATTGGATTGCGTTTTATGTTCTGACCAGCCGGCCGCGGCTGACTTGCCGGCGGATGTGCCATCTCTTTTAGGAAATACTCAAACGAATGTGGTTAAAGTTTTAAAGTTCTGTGACTTGTCCAATGTTTTTATCAAGAATTTAGGGAGAGGGTCTTAATTTGTTCACAGGGTGATTGGATAGCCCATATTTTACGTAAGTGGCCAGCTAGTGACAATTTCCCGTGGCATCCATGACGCTCCTTTCTCGTTTTCCTTACGTGTTATTTTCTTATGCAGCATTTTTCATCTTTTCCCGCTTTCTTTGCGTGTATGCTTCCATTTAACTAAGTTTGTCCACATTCGTTTCTTTTAATGTGTGTCAGATCGCTGATGACCTCGACGTTGAGCGCCCGTAAGCCCCAAAACACATACACACACACACACACACACACACACACACACACACACACACACAGATCGTGTACTGTATTATCTTCACCAGTTGGTGTTGTGGTGTTGAAACTGTGCCGCCTCGCAATGTACTGGGAAACGGGACAAGCGAACAAGGAGGCCCTTTCTTTGCTCCTGGTGTTTCTCTCGTCCGTCACTGAGGGCATCCAGGACGGTGGTGTGGTTCTAACCAGCCTCATTGAACGAACCACCCGCTCCTCTGCATGTTTGTTTATTAGTTTCGTCTTTATTCCGTGTCCAATCTGAGGCACTTAAGGTCTTAGAGATCCAAATAGCTAGACTGACAGAGCTATTAAACAGAATTTATGACACAGGAATTTGGTCTCAAACTCCACTTAAGACCCATTATAGTACCTTATCCAGATATGTGCAACGCAAAAGAATGCAAAGACTGTAGGACAATTAGTTTCATCTGCCATGTTACAAAGGCTGTAACGAGTCTTTTTAAGGGTAATTGCAAAGAAAACTGAGGAAAATACAAGGGAGAACCAGGTCGGGTTCAGAAAGGGTAAAGGAAAATATTAGGACAATTCGATCAAGAATGGTGAAAACGAACAACGAGGTGTAAGGTATATTTGTTTTATTGACTAGGAGAAGGCTTTCAATTCGAGTATAGGCCTACCGGTGAGCAATTTAAAAGATGCTCGTACAGACTGGAAAGATAAAAAGTTAATAAAGGAGATATGCACAAAACAAAAAATTAAAGTCTGCGTAGGTAATGAGGAGCCGGAAGAGATGAGCACTGCAAGGGTTGTGAGGTAAGGATGCTCACTGTCACCGAAGCTGTTACACATTATTTATTTATTTATTTTATTAACAGTACAGAGTTATCCACCGCCTTGAGCTGTAAGGTGAGTCGGATGCTTCTGAATTTAATAGCGAAAACTTATCATTGTTACAGTCTTATTGGTATACAGTTTTTAATGCTTTTTTAAAAATAATATAAAGAACATAATATATAAAGAGTTCTCTGAGGTTACAGCGAATTGAATGCTTGACAATTGTTAAAATGGTTACATATACACTCCTGGAAATGGAAAAAAGAACACATTGACACCGGTGTGTCAGACCCACCATACTTGCTCCGGACACTGCGAGAGGGCTGTACAAGCAATGATCACACGCACGGCACAGCGGACACACCAGGAACCGCGGTGTTGGCCGTCGAATGGCGCTAGCTGCGCAGCATGTGTGCACCGCCGCCGTCAGTGTCAGCCAGTTTGCCGTGGCATACGGAGCTCCATCGCAGTCTTTAACACTGGTAGCATGCCGCGACAGCGTGGACGTGAACCGTATGTGCAGTTGACGGACTTTGAGCGAGGGCGTATAGTGGGCATGCGGGAGGCCGGGTGGACGTACCGCCGAATTGCTCAACACGTGGGGCGTGAGGTCTCCACAGTACATCGATGTTGTCGCCAGTGGTCGGCGGAAGGTGCACGTGCCCGTCGACCTGGGACCGGACCGCAGCGACGCACGGATGCACGCCAAGACCGTAGGATCCTACGCAGTGCCGTAGGGGACCGCACCGCCACTTCCCAGCAAATTAGGGACACTGTTGCTCCTGGGGTATCGGCGAGGACCATTCGCAACCGTCTCCATGAAGCTGGGCTACGGTCCCGCACACCGTTAGGCCGTCTTCCGCTCACGCCCCAACATCGTGCAGCCCGCCTCCAGTGGTGTCGCGAAAGGCGTGAATGGAGGGACGAATGGAGACGTGTCGTCTTCAGCGATGAGAGTCGCTTCTGCCTTGGTGCCAATGATGGTCGTATGCGTGTTTGGCGCCGTGCAGGTGAGCGCCACAATCAGGACTGCATACGACCGAGGCACACAGGGCCAACACCCGGCATCATGGTGTGGGGAGCGATGTCCTACACTGGCCGTACACCACTGGTGATCGTCGAGGGGACACTGAATAGTGCACGGTACATCCAAACCGTCATCGAACCCATCGTTCTACCACTCCTAGACCGGCAAGGGAACTTGCTGTTCCAACAGGACAATGCACGTCCGCATGTATCCGGTGCCACCCAACGTGCTCTAGAAGGTGTGAGTCAACTACCCTGGCCAGCAAGATCTCCGGATCTGTCCCCCATTGAGCATGTTTGGGACTGGATGAAGTGTCGTCTCACGCGGTCTGCACGTCCAGCACGAACGCTGGTCCAACTGAGGCGCCAGGTGGAAATGGCATGGCAAGCCGTTCCACAGGACTACATCCAGCATCTCTACGATCGTCTCCATGGGAGAATAGCAGCCTGCATTGCTGCGAAAGGTGGATATACACTGTACTAGTGCCGACATTGTGCATGCTCTGTTGCCTGTGTCTATGTGCCTGTGGTTCTGTCAGTGTGATCATGTGATGTATCTGACCCCAGGAATGTGTCAATAAAGTTTCCCCTTCCTGGGACAATGAATTCACGGTGTTCTTATTTCAATTTCCAGGAGTGTAGTTTGTTACTACCTAGTTGATGAGAATATAATTTATACAATGCAAATGTCAAAGAAAAATAAAAAAAATAAAATGTAACACAATGAGCGTCGTTAAGAATAATTTGTAATATATAGAGGGAAGTGATATGCTGTATTTGGATGAGCAATACTGTGTAAGTAGTATGTTGGTTAGTAATGGTCTATTTCTATTCAGATGAGAAAGTCTCGGTACAACCTCGAGGTATTCTCATCTGAAATGGTTTGTGCTAATGTATGTTTACACAGATTATACAGATTAAATGCTGATTGAGCACTTCATACATGGAACACATGAATATTAGCTTCACATGAGAAATACACTTACGTTTGTAACTTGTTAGTTGAAATAGAATATAGTTCATTGCTACGTGGATGCATTATTCCTTAAATAACTGAATACATTTCTGATTATGTAGACATTATGTAGAACTGAAGCGTCTCTACATACAGTAAATCGCTTTATTGACTTTCAGGTTTGATACCCACTTTCACATTTTTAAACTGCATTGTTTGTGTGTCTGTGCTCCTGTAAGTTCAAATTGAGAGAAAGATGATGAGCTGGGTGATATATCTGGGAGCCATAGTGACACTTCAATATTAAATTACCGTGTCTGATTTGTATTTCTTATCTAAATCATTATCCACGTTAACCAGATACATATTACGAGTTTAATTTGATACAGAAAAGTAAATCATCATATAATTGCATTGTCACCCTCTGTTTTTCTTGTTCCATCCCTCTGTTTGTCTGCTTGGAAGCGTGTTTGTCATCTGTTGGAGTGTCTATATGTCGTTGGACTTGGGGTAATGCAGGGACAGCTTAGCCATCTTTTGTATGCAGCAAAGGGGAACTGTTCTGGGAGAGAGAGAGAGACACCGGCGAGGGATGATCCGTCGCTTTGGTTAAGTTGGCACAGGTAGAATATGCATATTGTCTGTGTGCTGGTTTCCGGTCCGCGTGAGGGACTGTAGGCGCTGGGAATCGTTGAGCAGGTAGCATCTAGTTTTAGTCCTTCGTGCTGTAATTTTGTAAATGTGTAAGTTTCAGCTTAATGGAGCCCTCAACTAATTTCTTGGTAGGTTTCAGGTATTATAGGAAAACTCGGGATGTCTTGTGTAGACAGGAATTGAAGATAATTTTGCTACTTTTTGAATTTTTAACGGTGTTTTCTTTGTGCTCTATAACTTCCTGGTTGTGGGGCATGAGGCCTCGTGGATCTACGAATATGACTAGATTCCTGACTAAATCGTGTAACTGCTTATGAGCAGTGCATGTGATTTTAACATTCGGTAGTCGTATTAAACAAAACAACACTGTGTTTTGTGTATATTTGAGTGAGTTTGCTTTATGTTTGGTTGGTAGCCGTTACCACGTGTTTTGTTCGTGAGATTGTGCTTTAGTATTCTTTGCTAGCAATTAAACCAGTTTCCTTGGTTAAATAAATGCTCGAATTTTATTGTTTGATTTCGTGATCTTCCTTGTCGTGAATTTTTCTTGTATTTTATCGATTTTTCGTTGTAATGGGTAGCCACGTGGTTATTTTTTATTTTACGTGGCTCCTATCTTTTGGAAGAATTACTCACAAACATTGTTTCTGTTCATTGTTCTTAATTGCCGTTTCGCGTAACTTTTATTAGTAATGTGAAATAATTTTCTGTTAAAGTATTCAACCTGTCTGCCTCTAACTCAATTTGTATCTTGTTTCCCTTATTGAATTATTGAAGGACTTCTTACTGTGTGGTGAATGGTTAATCTGAATGTGTGCGTGTGGAATCCATCTTTCACGCGGGACTCCCGACTTGAAATAATCGTTTAATTTATGTATGCATTCCGGACCGTTTTAACAACAATATCCATTACCAACACTCCATAGTAAGTTAAGGTTTTTCTGTTAAATATGCGTTTGTTCAGTTCTTCGCTTTTAAAGATTTAATCATGAAATATATTTATAGTAGAAACCATCCCTGATGTTCAATAACGCACTCGCTATTTACTCAGTTCCCTACCGAGGCTCTTCCAAGACAGCTTAGCTGACACTTTTATGACGCCTTAGTATATTAAAGAGCGTTTCTCAAGGTGATTCTCCTGCAGAATTAATCAAGAATTATCAAGATAATCAAAATTTCATTAATTTTGCTGAACTGAGGCCTACCACTAACTGTTTTTTTTTTTCTTTCCAAGCAAATATTCGCGCTAATTAACTAGTAGGTCAATACAGGTGGTGACCCGTGTTACCTTCCGTAATAAAAATCTCACTTTAAATTCACATAATAGTGTACCAGGCTACGGCAGCCAACCAAATTACATAAATAAACAGGTACGCTACACAAGAACTGATAGGTTAGGCCATAGGGGATGCAAGAGACATTGTAATTGGAGAAGAAAAGATGAAGACTATAAAATAAGCAGATGATCAAGCAGTGCTGGCGGAATCGGAATAGGTGCTAGAAAAGATGTTGAAGAGTATTGCAAGAAGGGCCGAGGAGTATGGTGTAAAGATAAATACAGGAAAGACAAAAGTGATGAGAATAAGCAAGAATGAAGCCCTAGTTAACATATTCTCAGGCGGATAAAAGACAGAACATGTTAAATTCTTTTTGGACCTGCGAAATTTCGTTGCGTGTAGCAGAAGCTATACAAAAGAAATAAGGACGAGGGTACATGTGGGAAATATGGCATTTGAAAAGGTGAAGCGGTTACTAACATTTAGAAGAACTCCAGTGGAGCTGAGGAAAAGATTTGCTAAATGTTATGTGTGGAGTGTAGATTATGCAGCAGTGAATGATGAACAGTTAAAAATAGGAAGATTTTTTAAATGTGGCTATGCAGAATAATGCTTAAGGCGAAGTGAACTTACGGACTTAAGAATGAAGAAGTAATGAAGAAAACAGGGGAAAGAAGTAGACTAATCGAAGTGATAAGAAAGAGGAAAACCTCTTGGCTGGGACTTATACTGCGTAGCAATTGTCTCCGACAAAGAATTATAGAGGAAAAAGTGGAAGAAATTAGAGAATTGAAATGATGGATGATATTAGAAGAGGACGAAGATACAAATGCATGAAGAAAGATAGAATAGGGCACGATGAAGAACCTCCAGCTGAAACACTAACGAAAAGAGAGAAGAATGCGGTGACGCATATCTGCTACGTTTCACCATGATCGTCGTTCTCCCCACCGCGCAACAGATTTTCATTTCACATTTATTTCGCAGTTATCACCGCATCATCTTTTCTGTTAAATTTAGGGATATTATGAACTACCCTCTCAACAGTATTCTTAGTTTATTATCTCATATTTTAAAGGAGTGAACCATCCCTTCTAAAATGCCAGACTCGAACGTTTCGTTCACCGACAAAGAGTTTCAGTATTGTCTCCAGATATTCCGCGAGATTTTGTGGCTTTGCTAATCACTTTTAAATACAATTATTTTGCGACAACTTGATTATACGCGTTAACATAATTCTCTATTCCATCAACAAAAAATCATTTACATCATGCACAACGCACTTGTCAAAGTACTTGCAATTTCCTGTGTATCAAATGTGATTCCTTTATATGGCATTAAGAACACCTGCATTTCGCAGTAGCCGAATTTGTTAATAAAATCCACGATATAATAAATAATCATGCCTACTATTCTCATAGTATAGCCTTTTGATGTGTGAGTAGAAACAATGCGGTCGTCTCATGCTTGTATGACTGTCATTGTAATCGGTGATATCGCCGAGTTCATTATTGGCCTTTTACGTGTCTCTGAGATGCCGTGAGTTTTGATGTAACCTATTTAATCATAGCAGTCTCCATACACCTTACATGTATTATTGTTTCAAATTCAGATGCATTCAGAATTAACAATTCCATTCTCAAGGACTTATTCTGGTTTAGCAGCGGTGCAACTGTCACACTTTTCGTCTGGGTTAAGTGTCAAGCAGACTGGGCAGACACTCCTCCACGAACAATGGACCTTGCCGAGGTGGGGTGGTTTGCATGCCTCTGTGACACAAGTAGCCATACCATTGGTGCAACCACATCGAAGGGGTATCTGTAGGGACGCCAGACAAAAGGGGCAGCAGCCTCTGATCAGGTGAGTACAGGATTGTCAATACGAAATCAAGATGCAGTATGGCAGGAGTTGTTCTAATAATGAATAAGAAGCTACTATGTGTAGCATCCCCCCATGAACCATGGACCTTGCCGCTGGTGGGGAGGCTTGCGTGCCTCAGCGATACAGATGGCCGTACCGTAGGTGCAACCACAGCGGAGGGGTATCTGTTGAGAGGCCAGACAAACATGTGGTTCCTGAAGAGGGGCAGCAGCCTTTTCAGTAGTTGCAGGGGCAACAGTCTGGATGATTGACTGATCTGGCCTTGTAACATTAACCAAAACGGCCTTGCTGTGCTGGTACTGCGAACGGCTGAAAGCAAGGGGAAACTACAGCCGTAATTTTTCCCGAGGACATGCAGCTCTACTGTATGATTAAATGATGATGGCGTCCTCTTGGGCAAAATATTCCGGAGGTAAAATAGTCCCCCATTCGGATCTCCGGGCGGGGACTACTCAGGAGGACGTCGTTATCAGGAGAAAGAAAACTGGCGTTCTACGGATCGGAGCGTGGAATGTCAGATCCCTTAATCGGGCAGGTAGGTTAGAAAATTTAAAAAGGGAAATGGATAGGTTAAAGTTAGATATAGTGGGAATTAGTGAAGTTCGGTGGCAGGAGGAACAAGACTTTTGGTCAGGTGATTACAGGGTTATAAATACAAAATCAAATAGGGGTAATGCAGGAGTAGGATTAATAATGAATAAAAAAATAGGAGTGCGGGTTAGCTACTACAAACAGCATAGTGAACGCATTATTGTGGCCAAGATAGACACAAAGCCCATGCCTACTACAGTAGTACAAGTTTATATGCCAACTACCTCTGCAGATGATGAAGAAATAGATGAAATGTATGACGAGATAAAAGAAATTATTCAGGTAGTGAAAGGAGACGAAAATTTAATAGTCATGGGTGACTGGAATTCGTCAGTAGGAAAAGGGAGAGAAGGAAACATAGTAGGTGAATATGGATTGGGGGGAAGGAATGAAAGAGGAAGCCGCCTTGTAGAATTTTGCACAGAGCATAACTTAATCATAGCCAACACTTGGTTCAAGAATCATAAAAGAAGGTTGTATACCTGGAAGAATCCTGGAGATACTAGTAGGTATCAGATAGATTACATAATGGTAAGACAGAGATTTAGGAACCAGGTTTTAAATTGTAAGACATTTCCTGGGGCAGATGTGGATTCTGACCACAATCTATTGGTTATGAACTGCAGATTGAAACTGAAGAAACTGCAAAAAGGTGGGAATTTAAGGAGATGGGACCTTGATAAACTGAAAGAACCAGAGGTTTTAGAGAGTTTCAGGGAGAGCATAAGGGAACAATTGACAGGAATGGGGGAAAGAAATACAGTAGAAGAAGAATGGGTAGCTCTGAGGGATGAAGTAGTGAAGGCAGCAGAGGATCAAGTAGGTAAAAAGACGAGGGCTAATAGAAATCCTTGGGTAACAGAAGAAATATTGAATTTAATTGATGAAAGGAGAAAATACAAAAATGCAGTAAATGAAGCAGGCAAAAAGGAATACAGACGTCTCAAAAATGAGATCGACAGGAAGTGCAAAATGGCTAAGCAGGGATGGCTAGAGGACAAATGTAAGGATGTAGAGGCTTGTCTCACTAGGGGCAAGATAGATACTGCCTACAGGAAAATTAAAGAGACCTTTGGAGAGAAGAGAACCACTTGTATGAATATCAAGAGCTCAGATGGCAACCCAGTTCTAAGCAAAGAAGGGAAGGCAGAAAGGTGGAAGGAGTACATAGAGGGTTTATACAAGGGCGATGTACTTGAGGACAATATTATGGAAATGGAAGAGGATGTAGATGAAGACGAAATGGGAGATAAGATACTGCGCGAAGAGTTTGACAGAGCACTGAAAGACCTGAGTCGAAAGAAGGCCCCGGGAGTAGACAACGTTCCATTTGAACTACTGATGGCCTCGGGAGAGCCAGTCATGACAAAACTCTACCATCTGGTGAGCACGATGTATGAGACAGGCGAAATACCCTCAGACTTCAAGAAGAATATAATAATTCCAATCCCAAAGAAAGCAGGTGTTGACAGATGTGAAAATTACCGAACTATCAGTTTAATAAGTCACAGCTGCAAAATACTAACGCGAATTCTTTACAGACGAATGGAAAAACTGGTAGAAGCCGACCTCGGGGAAGATCAGTTTGGATTCCGTAGAAATGTTGGAACACGTGAGGCAATACTGACCTTACGACTTATCTTGGAAGAAAGATTAAGAAAAGGCAAACCTACGTTTCTAGCATTTGTAGACTTAGAGAAAGCTTTTGACAATGTTAACTGGAATACTCTCTTTCAAATTCTGAAGGTGGCAGGGGTAAAATACAGGGAGCGAAAGGCTATTTACAGTTTGTACAGAAACCAGATGGCAGTTATAAGAGTCGAGGGGCATGAAAGGGAAGCAGTGGTTGGGAAAGGAGTAAGACAGGGTTGTAGCCTCTCCCCGATGTTATTCAATCTGTATATTGAGCAAGCAGTAAAGGAAACAAAAGAAAAATTCGGAGTAGGTATTAAAATTCATGGAGAAGAAGTAAAAACTTTGAGGTTCGCCGATGACATTGTAATTCTGTCAGAGACAGCAAAGGACTTGGAAGAGCAGTTGAACGGAATGGATGGTGTCTTGAAAGGAGGATATAAGATGAACATCAACAAAAGCAAAACGAGGATAATGGAATGTAGTCAAATTAAGTCTGGTGATGCTGAGGGAATTAGATTAGGAAATGAGACACTTAATGTAGTAAAGGAGTTTTGCTATTTAGGGAGTAAAATAACCGATGATGGTCGAAGTAGAGAGGATATAAAATGTAGACTGGCAATGGCAAGGAAAGCGTTTCTCAAGAAAAGGAATTTGTTAACATCGAGTATAGATTTAAGTGTCAGGAAGTCGTTTCTGAAAGTATTTGTATGGAGTGTAGCCATGTATGGAAGTGAAACATGGACGATAACTAGTTTGGACAAGAAGAGAATAGAAGCTTTCGAAATGTGGTGCTACAGAAGAATGCTGAAGATTAGATGGGTAGATCACGTAACTAATGAGGAGGTATTGAATAGGATTGGGGAGAAGAGAAGTTTGTGGCACAACTTGACTAGAAGAAGGGATCGGTTGGTAGGACATGTTTTGAGGCATCAAGGGATGACAAATTTAGCATTGGAGGGCAGTGTGGAGGGTAAAAATCGTAGAGGGAGACCAAGAGATGAATACACTAAGCAGATTCAGAAGGATGTAGGTTGCAGTAGATACTGGGAAATGAAGAAGCTTGCACAGGATAGAGTAGCATGGAGAGCTGCATCAAACCAGTCTCAGGACTGAAGACCACAACAACAACAACATGTGTAGCATTGTGAATGTATTTATCGTAGTCAAGACAGATACAAAGCTAACACTCACAACAGTAGCAGTTTATATGCCTACTAGCTCCGCAGACGATGAAGACACTGAACGAATTTACGATGAAATAATGGAAATTATTTAAATAGTTAAAGGATGTGAAAATTTGTGATGGGGGACTGGAAACAGATAGTAAGAGAAGGGCGTAAAGGAAAAAAATAGTAGGACAAAATGTACTGGTTGCAAGGGGAAGCCAGCGACTAGAATTCTGCGCGGAGCACAATTTAATCATTGCTGATACTTGTTAAGAACCATGAAAGAAGGTTGTATACGTGGAAAAGGCCTAGGGATACCGGAAGTTTTCAGACAGATTTTTCGAAACTACATTTAAAACTACAAAACATTTACGGGAACATTTGCTAATCCTGGCCATGATTTATTAGCTATGAACTGCAGATTAAACGCGAAAAAATTACAGAAAGATTGGAAATTTACGAGATAGGACCCTGATAAGTTAAAAGCAGAGAGTGTAGGGATATTTCAAATGCAGAATTCGAGAACTGTCAACTGAATTAGGGAAAATGAATTTAGTAGGAGATGTATAGGCAACTCTGAGAAATGAAATAGTGAAAGCAGCAGTCAAATAGGCAGAAACGACGAGACAGAGTACGAATCCTTGGAAAACATTTGAGATATTAAATCTAACTAATAAAAGGAGAAAATATAAAGCTGCAGCAAGTGAAGCGGAGGGGAAAAAAAAGAAAGATAAAAGAAAAGAAACTAACAGAAAGTGCAAAATGGCAAAATGGCAAAGCAGGAATGGTCAGACGAGAAGTGTAAGGCTGCAGAAGTAAGCATGAATAGCGGAAAGATAGATGCTGCGTGAAGGAAGATTAAAGAGACGTTTGGAGAAGAGATGAAGAAGCACCTGTATGAATATTAAGAGCTCAGACGTAAAGGCCATACTAAGCAAAGATGGGAAGGCTATAAGATGGAATGAGACATAGAGGGTCTATACAGAGGAAACAAATCCGCGGACAATGTTATAGGAAGACAAGAGGAATTAGATGAAGAGAGATGGGGGATTCGATACTGAGAGAAGAATTTGACAAGGCACTGAAAGACCTAAGTCAAAGCAACGTCCTTGAAATAGACGACATTCCCGCAGAATTTATGAGAACCTTGAGAATCTAGCCATGACAATCTGGTGAGCAAGATATAATTCAGGTAAAGTACACTTAGACTTCAAGTAGAAAGTAATAATTTCAATTACAAAGAAAGCAGGTGCTGGCTGGTGTGATTACTACCGAATCATCAATTTAATAAGTTGTGGCTAAAAAATATTGAAACGAATAACAGAAGAATGGAAAAGCTGGTAGAAGTGGACCTCGGGAAAGAGCAGTCTGGGTTCCGGAGAAATGATGGAACTCACGGGGCAATACTAACCTATGACCAATATTAGATGATACGTTGAAGGAAGGAAAACCTATGTTTATAACATTTGTAGATGTAGAGAAATGTTTTTAACAATGTTGGCTGGAATACACTCGCTGAAATTCTGACAGTTTCACGGATAAAATACAGGGAGCGAAAAGATATTTAAAACTTGTACAGAAACCTTATTGCAGTTATAAGAGCCGAGAGACATGAAGGGGAATGGATGGTTGCGAAAGGAGTGAGACAGATCTGTAACTTGTCCCAGTCGTTATTAAGTCTCTACACTGAGCACGCAATAAAGGAAACAAAGGAAAAATTTGGAAAGTGAACTGAAATTAAGAAAAAAGAAATAAAAACTTTGACTTTCGCCGATGACCTCCTGTCAGAGACGGCAAGGGATCTGGAAGCATAGTTGAATGGAATGGATGCTGTTTTGAAAATATGTTATAAGATGAACATCAGCAAAAGTAAAACAAGAGTAATGGAATGTGGTCGAATTATATGAAGCGATGCTGAGATAATCAAATAAGGGAATGAGACACTAAAGAAGTTTATGAGTTTTAATATTTGGGCTGCAAAATAACTGACGATGGTAGAAGCGGAAAGGAAATGAAACGCAGACTGGCAATAGCAATAAAAGCGTTTCTGAAAAGAAAAATTTGTTAACATCTAATGTAAATTAAAGTGTTAGAAATTCTTTTCGGAAGGTATTTGTCTGGAGTATAGCCTTGTGTGGAAGTGAAACGTGGATAGATCAGAAGAGAATAGATTTTTTTAAAATGTGTTACTACACAACAGTGCCGAAGATTAGTTGGTTAGATCGAATAACTCATGAGTAGTATCGAACTAAACTGTGGGAGAAAATAAATTTATGGCATAGCTTGACTAAAAGAAGATATCTGTTAGTAAGACACATCCTGAGGCATCAAGGACAAGTCAGTTTGATTATTGAAAGTAGGAAAAATTGTCGAGGAAGACCAATGTTTGACTACAGTAAGCAGGTTAAAATGGATATAGCTGCAGTAGTTATGCAGGTATGTGGGGGCTCGCACAGTACAGACTAGCTAGCATGTAGTGCTGCATCAAATCAGTCTTCACCGGCTGCTGTGGCCGAGCGGTTCTAGGCTCTTCAGTCCGGAACCGCGCTGCTGCTACGGTCGCAGGTTCGAATCCTGCCTCGGGCATGGATGTGTGTGATGTCCTTAGGTTAGTTAGGTTTAAGTAGTTCTAAGTCTAGAGGACTGATGAACTCAGATGTTAAGTTCCTTAGTGCTTGGAGTCATTTGATTTGAAATCAGTCTTCGGACTGAACATCACAACAACTACAACAAGTGCTAGACACTAGAAATTACTTATTGTGAGTATAGATTTACAATCTAAAGGTGTCAGCATTGAAAATAATATTAATTACCAGGCTTTGCCCAGTCACTTACTCTTCCCAACAACAGTATATTGCATAGGAAAATTAATTACACTTGTCTACAGTATAAAAACAAGCTTAGTTTATTTACACATGTTTAAAGGCAAAAATGATACACAAATTTTAAAATATAACATTTTACAAATTCTTTGTGTTTTTAATTTGACACTAAATTTGACCGTATACAATATTTTTAGTTCCCTTCCAGAAGCGATGTACTCATTGAGCAAGCAGCACAAAGATGTCCGGGGAGAAAGATGGCTACCTCAAATACCCCACACAGTATTTGGTTCAAATGGCTCTGAGCACTATGGGACTTAACATCTACGGTCATCAGTCCCCTAGAACTTAGAACTACTTAAACCTAACTAACCTAAGGACATCACACAACACCCAGTCATCACTAGGCAGAGAAAATCCCTGACCCCGCCGGGAATCGAACCCGGGAACCCGGGCGCGGGAAGCAAAAACGCTACCGCACGACCACGAGCTGCGGTCACAGAGTAGTTAACAGACTGCCCCTGTGCTCTATATGTCGTGAGCGAGAAGCGAAGTTTTTCTGGTAACTGCAATTTCTTAAAGTTGAGAGAGAGATCGGTTGGAATTAAAGGTTTCCGTGGGATGAAGACAATTTCCCCCTCCCCCTTTCCTATAAATGTAAACCCCCTCCCAGCCTCAACCACACACACATCACTGTGTGTCAAATTATTGTCATCGGAGCTGCCACTAACCAGCTTTGTAATCGCGGGTATTAGGGATCCGACACTAGCATTCATCATTTTGCATTTTTTTTTAAAGAGAACTCTGTTCCACCGCCATCACAGCTTCAGCCCTATTTTTGCACATAGCAAGTCGTATATTTATGGAGTTTGCATGAAATTGTTCTAGACCTTACAGAGCTATGCTGAAACACAAACACAAACATCCTCTTTAAGCCTCTGTATTGGCTCTAATTTCTCGAATTTTTTCCTCGTGATCATTACGCGAATGTATGTGTGGGAAAGTAATATGCCGTCCGACTCTTCCCGAAAAGTGCACTCTCGAAATTTCAATAGTAAATCTCTCAGTGATGCACAACGCCTCTCTTGTAACATTTGCCGATGGAGTTTGTTGAGCATCTCCGTAACGCTCTCGCGCCGCACACATGGCACGACCTCATCGCTACAGTCACTCGCAGCACTGCACCAACAATTGGTGAACCAAAAACATGGATTCTAACTAACACCGCCTATAGTGATCAGGAATGAACTCCGTACACTCGCTTCAGAGTATCCAGTGAGTCCCAACTCGCCGTCTCCATGAGCCCGCAGACTCGACTAGCGAATCTCCGCCACTGCCCGGCTGTCACGTAAGAATATTGTCGGATACAATTGGATTTGACTCGCTCAGAACGGAGAGCGAGTACACGAGTTGGCACCTACAGCCGTGACTCGCGGCATTTCCGCTACATATGCAGTTGTTCTGAAGGTTCAAATGGCTCTGAGCACACAATGCGACTTAACTTCTGAGGTCATCAGTCCCCTAGAACTTAGAACTAATTCAACGTAACTAACCTAAGCACAAAACACACATCCATGCCCGAGTTTATACATACATTTATGTAGGTAAAACTGCTGTAAACTTATTTTAAATATTGAATTGTTGGGTCTTGCCCTCTCGTCTAGTATAGGGTGCCTAAGGGATGCTCCGTTCTCGGAATGCTATACAATAATTCAAGCAAATAACACTATTAGTTTTATTTCTATAAAGCAAATTGACAAATACTTACCTTGTATTTACAAAGGTGTCGCAAATGATGGGCGACATACAACATAAGTCCGAGTTCTATATACACACTGTTCCTTCAAGTTGACACACGTCACTGATAACTGATCTGCGTGTGTCGGTCTACAACTGTGCCCCTTTACTGTCCACTAATGTCCGAATACGCAGTCGGTCCGAGCGGCCCAGGCTGGCAGAAGCGGCGCTTATATTCACTTCAACTTGAGGGCGTTCCTATTCCGTGCACCATTGGCCAATGTCGTTTCACCGCCTTCTGGGGTCTTCCGTTCTTAATCTCCCCCTCACCCCCCCCCCTCGCCCCCCATCATCAAAGCGACGGACCGTCGTCGTGTTGGCAGTGCGACCACGGCGAGCGATGGAGGAGTGTGGGTGCAACGTACGGACGGAAGCTGTGACTGGTCAGGGGACGTCAAGCTTTCGGCCGTACCCCGCCATCCGGCCTGCGCTCTGGCGGAAACGTCTCCCGGAAAACGACCAGAAGGGTACGCGTACACCTCCTGCTGCCATGAACCAGATGAAGAAGTCGGCGACTACTGCGTTGTGCCGGCCGGAGTGGCCGAGCGGTTCTAGGCGCTTCAGTTCGGAACCGCGTGACCGCTACAGTCGCAGGTTCGAATCCTGCCTCGGGCATGGATGTGTGTGATGTCCTTAGGTTAGTTAGCTTTAAGTAGTTCTAAGTTCTACGTGACTGATGTCCTCAGAAGTTAAGTCCCATAGTGCTGAGAGCCATTTCAACCATTTTTTTGCTGCGTTGTCGGTGGGTCCAGCGCCATCGGAAGGACGAGAGGAGGCGGAGGAGGTCCCTACATCTACACCTACATCCATACTCCGCAAGCCACCTGACGGTGTGTGGCGGAGGGTACCTTCAGTACCTCTATCGGTTCTCCCTTCTATTCCAATCTCGTATTGTTCGTGGAAAGAAGGATTGTCGGTATGCCTCTGTGTGGGCTCTAATCTCTCTGATTTTATCCTCATGGTCTCTTCGCGAGATATACGTAGGAGGGAGCAATATACTGCTTGACTCTTCGGTGAAGGTATGTTCTCGAAACTCCAATAAAAGCCCGTACCGAGCTACTAAGCGTCTCTCCTGCAGAGTCTTCCACTGGAGTTTATCTATCATCTCCGTAACGCTTTCGCGATTACTAAATGATCCTGTAACGAAGCGCGCTGCTCTCCGTTGGATCTTCTCTATGTCTTGTATCAACCCTATCTGGTACGGATCCCACACTGCTGAGCAGTATTCAAGCAGTGGGCGAACAAGCGTACTGTAACCTACTTCCTTTGTTTTCGGATTGCATTTCCTTAGGATTCTTCCAATGAATCTCAGTCTGGCATCTGCTTTACCGACGATCAACATTATATGATCATTCCATTTTAAATCACTCCTAATGCGTACTCCCAGATAATTTATGGTATTAACTGCTTCCAGTTGCTGACCTGCTATTTTGTAGCTAAATGATAAAGGATCTATCTTTCTGTATATTCGCAGCACATTACACTTGTCTACATTGAGATTCAGTTGCCATTCCCTGCACCATGCGTCAATTCGCTGCAGATCCTCCTGCATTTCAGTACAATTTTCCATTGTTACAACCTCTCGGTACACCACAGCATCATCTGCAAAAAGCCTCAGTGAACTTCCGATGTCACCAACCAGGTCATTTATGTATATTGTGAATAGCAACGGTCCTACGACACTCCCCTGCGGCACACCTGAAATCACTCTTACTTCGGAAGACTTCTCTCCATTGAGAATAACATGCTGCGTCAAGGCTCCGTCTCCATGGGGTCGTCCCACGATGTCGTGATGGCACCCTCTGGCAGTTGCTGTGGCCGCGCTGTCCTCTGGATCCGTGATTTTGGGGGAAGAGAGACTGAAAGATCATTGTGTATATGACAGTGGCGAAGTTGATTTTAATGGCGGCACTGCAATCCATCTACACCTGAAATAAGATACATGCAACCGGTAAGTCAACGAATCATCTCGCCTCGCGCTCACAGTCCGCTGCCGCCAAAAATCCTGTAAAAGACAACATCATGCGGCGCGAAGCTTTACTTGCGGCCTTCCTTCGGCGCCGGATGCTGGCTGAGCCGGGTGGAGCAGCTGGAGCAGTGTCCGATGGCGGCGACCTTGAAGCAATTCCGCCGGCGATGTCCATCTCTTGAGTGCGAACGATATGAGGCGAGAAACAGTTGCAATGGTCGAGCCCTGGTGTGTGCGGAGCGAAGTTTGGCCAAAGAAAACGTTTCGCTTCGCCGTTTGACTGTGAATGTAACAGTGCACTAGTTAGATGCTGTATGCTATTGAGTTCACAGAATGTTTAAAATTCATTTGACGAGAACTGATGTCCGTTGTCTGATACTAGTACTTCAGGTAAACTTTCTAGTCAAAAAATCTATGACAATACCTGAACTGTGCTACGTGACGTTGTCGGGTTTATTGGTACAGCAAAAGGAAACTCACTATACGAGTCAGCCACAATCAACCAGCGCGTGTTCCAGAAGGTCCCGCAAAGTCTATGTGCACACGTTGCCATGGCAGTTGCGACTTGGGCCAAGCAGAGAACTTTTGTGGCGGAGCTGACTGATTTTCCGCACGTGCGTGACACTGTGACGTCATATGTTCTATTTGGGCATCCATGCCCTGCCAAATACAGCGTCGAGGCGATAATTGTTTCGTACTAACAATCCCCCAGTGTCCTTGATGAAGTAACTCCAATACTTCATTTTGTAAAGCTTTAGGGATCAACACAGGTGACTGTCCATTGTCATTTTGAAAAAGATTTACACCTTTCTGTACAGCTAGGCCATGCCCACACGCAAAGTATCTGCGAACTAAAGAGTTCTTTATGCTATTCAGGAACGAGGCCAAGATGTGCGAATGTATGTGAGCAAAGTGTTCAGATCTGGATCACCTTCCGTGGCTTGTGCAATTTTCTTATAGTACAGCGGAAAAGACTGAAGCAATGCAGAATCCTGAGCAACGATGTGACAACAAGATGCAGCAGAAGCATCAAAGTCTGTATCAGGACCAATCGGAAGACGTGAAAACACGTCCGTATTACCATGTTGAGCTGTCGGACGATACACAATCTCGTTCTGGTCTTGAGATAACAAGAAAGCCCATCTTTGCAATTTTTTGGCAGTTCGTACAGGAACCTGTTTAGTCGGATGAAACAAGGACTGCAAAGGCTTCTGATCCGTTACTAAGTAGAATCTTCTGCCGTATAAACAGTGGTGGAATTTCGTGACACCATACACAATAGCCAAAGCCTCTTTTCCAGTTTGTAAATAGTTAGATTGAGTTTTGGACAACATTTTCGACTCGAAAACAATAGGTCTGTCTTTATCACCAATTCTGTGCGAAAGTACTGCACCGATTCCGTAAGAAGAAGCGTCAACTTGCAATACAACTAGTTTGTCAGTACCAAAGTGAACTAAGCATCGATCACTGAGCAATGCATCTTTAAGTTTTTGAAAAGCTACATGGCACTCATCAGTCCAAACAAAGGGGACATTCTTGCGTCTCAAGCGATGCAATGGAGCGGCGATCTGTGCAGCATTCGGTCTGAACTGAATATAATACTTCATTTTCCCTAAAACTGACTGCAATCATGTGATATTGCGAGGAACTGGCAACTCTCATATGGCCAACAAATGTGACTGAAGAGGATGTACACCTTGACTGTTTATGACATGACCAAGATACCGCAAATTACGTTTAAAAAAATTACTTGTCCAGTCTACACTTTAGTCCCGCACGAAACAAAGCACGCAAATTTTCAATATGTTCGTCAGGTGTACGACCTCGTACGACAATATCGTCCAAATAGTTCGAACAGTTTGGCACTTGTCCAGTCAGCTGTTCCAAATACCGTTGAAAAAATGGCGGGTGTGGAAGCACTGCCAAAAGGCAAACGCAAATATTTAAACAAATGCAAATGAGTATGTACTACACACACTTTTTGATATTCTTCGTCGAGCAGTATTTGAAGACACGTGTCGCCCAAATCAATTTTTGAAAAGTAGAGTCCAGTGCCTAATTTGTCCATGAGATCCTCTGGGCATCGCAATGGATACGTATTAATTACAGTTTGTGGGTTCACTGTAGACTTAAAGTAAAGACAGAGGTGAATGCGACGTGAAGCCTTGGGGAGCAAAACTAGTGGACTTGCCCACTGACTAGCTGAGATGGGCGCAATAACTTCGTTACCTTGCAATTCTTTAAGTTCAGCAGCGCCTTTGTCCCGTAATGCAATGGGAACAGTTCTGGCCAGGCAAAATTTTGACTGAGCATTGTCTTTCAGAGTAACATGCGTAACAAAATTGTTAGCTTTGCCTAAATCTTCAGAAAAACAGTTCTGGCAATTGTTTTAGCAAGCTAGCTACACTATCTTTTGCATTGAATGCAGACACTGACAACACATTTTCCTGAATGTTAAAGCCAAGCAAATCAAAAGAATCAAGACCAAATAAGTTCTCACACTTGCATGATTGGAGCACTGTAAAAGTCACTGTTCGCGTATGCGAGCGATATACGACCTCATTCCGTTTCCCCACCTCCTCCTTTTCCTTGAAAGGATACAGATCCTGTACACCTCCCGCAAACTCGATCCTTCTCACCCGCTTGTCTCGCCCATCCTCTCCCACCCCCGCCCGCTGCCGCGCCTGTATTCCCACGTCCCACCCGGTCTCCACCTCTCCACCCTCCTTACCCTCTCCCAAGGTGGCTTCCGCCAGCTCCCCCTCCCTGATGATGTCCTCCTCCCCTCCATCTACCCCTCCTATCAACTTTGATCCTCTCCCCCACTTCCTGTGTCTTTTCCTTTAGGCACCCTCCCTCCCTTCTCTCTCCTTTTCCCCCCATCCCCCTTCCTCCACCCCTCTTCCCCTGGGCTTCCCCTCCCCCTTCCTCCCTTCCTCCCTCCCCCCTCTCTCCACAACCCGTGGTATCTCTGTTCTCCCCCCTCCCTCTCCCCCCACCTCCTCCTCTCTTGGCAGGTCCCCGGACTCGTACACGCTCCGTGAACATTGGCGCGCCGGAGATCATCGCCATCAGTGTCTCGTGTGTGTGCCTTCGTTTTGTGTTTAGTGTTCTTTCGCCGTCACGCCACCACTGTTCACGTGTGCCGTCGCAGTCATCCGTGTTATGTGCGCCGTGTCAACAAGTGTTAGTGTGTTTTTTCTCGTCCAGCGTGAACGGCTTCATGTTTATTGTTTTTCGTATCTACAGTTTTTGCCCGCCGTTTTTATTGTATTATCTGTGCCACCTATATGTCATATTATTGTACCACTCAAGGCTGAAGAGCAGCGTAATATGCTGCTGACAGCCCGCCTTGTATGAGATGATTAAAATAACAACAAAGAAAAAAAAGCGAGCGATACATGCCAGGCAAAGTACATGTTCCGAGAACGGGAACGTGTTGACCATTATAAACTGTCAGTTACGAGTTAGTTTTAGACAGGTGTGCGGAGCCTCACACTTCATATGTGTGACGATTGAGCAATGTGACAGAGGCACACATGTCCAGCTGAAATTTCCCACGTCTCCCATAAATAACTAATTGAACAAAAAGTTTTACTGATTTATCACTGACGAAACTGCACACTTGCTAGTTGCAAATATACTTGGAATATACTGTATTAATGACATGTGACTAGATTCCTGTGAGTGGGCCAAAGTCTTGAGTTTGTTCCGTTGCAAAATACGGATTGCACATGTCCTTTCCTGCCACAAGTGTAACACTGAGCTTGTTGGAAGGGGCAGTCTTCGCGTTTGTGCCCTGGATAATACCTAAGGCAAGACTTAATTCTGTTCGCCGGTGTAGCTGCTTGTTTAGCGAACTGCTTACGCGACGTGGAAGGTTGTTTACTCGGCTTGGCTAACGCAAGCCACCGGTGCGGACTGGGGCGATCGCAATTATGGGACTCAACTCGACAAATAGCTCAAATGTATGAGCAGACAAGGCACCGGAGTCACACTGTTCTAGTATTTGCACCACCTGCTGAAATGGTGGACTGTTTTAAAATCTGTTCTCCGAGATTGACCTCAGGTACATTGTACATGATTGCACATCACGCAACGTGAAATCTGAATATAAAGCACAGCAAGCACATTTGAATTTGCATTACCTTGTCATTCGCTGCAAATCTGTTATCCACTCGCGATAAGTTTGTTCTGACCGTTTCTTGCAATTAAACAATTGATACCTAGCTGCTAATACATTAACTTGTTGGTCATAGTAGTTAGTTAGCGAGTCTGTAACACTGTCATATGCAAGTTCACTCGGAGTGGCGTTAGAAAAGAGTTTTTGAATAAGGCAGAACACTGCACTTCCTACTGTTGATAGTAGATAGAGAAGTTTCACATTACCTGGAACATTGTGGGAGATGAGATGCGATTCGAACTGGGCTCTCCACCAGAGCCATTTCTCTTCATGGTCACGATACTATCGAAAAGGTGGTATAGCAGCTGCAGTACGCAGTGCTTGTTCTGTCGAGTGTGCAGTGTTGGCCAGTAGCTGCGCCATCGTGTTGAGTAGTGCAGAAATCTGCTGTGTCTGAAACTGAAACATCTGCATTAGCTGTGTGGGATCTAACGCTTGCGGCTGTGGCGCCTGAGCAGTGGGTGGGAAAGGTGGGGGATGGGGGGGGGATGTTGTAAGACACAAATGTAACACATAGACAAAAATATGTACAAGGAAAGTTTCTGCAACGCCCACCTGAAAACACTGATTAGCAAAAACGACAAGAAACTGTTAAAGCAAAGCGAGAACCCCTGCAAAGTAAAGACACTAGAGAATGAAGGCGGCAGCACAAATATATACAAAATGCCGTGGCCGTGAGGCACTGGGTTTGTTTGTAAAACCTCGTCGCCAGTTGTTGGGTCTTGCCCACACGTCCCGTATAGGGTGCCTAAGGGATACTCCATTCTCGGAATGCTATACAAAAATTCAAGCAAATAACATTAGTAGTTTTATTTCTATAAAGCAAATTGACAATACTTGTATTTACAAAGGTGTCGCAAACGGTGGGCGACGTACAACGTAAGTCCGAGTTCTTGCCATACACAATGTTCCTGCAAGTTGACACACGTCACTGATAACTGATCTGCGAGTGTCGGTCTACAACTGTGTGCCTTTACTGTCCACTAATGTCCGTATACGGAGCCGGTCTGAGCGGCTGAAGCTGTTTTTTTTTTCTTTATTGTTGTTTCAACACGTTTACAGAAAAGGTAGGCTGGCAGTAGCCTATGTAGGCCGCTCTCGGCCACAGAGAACACATATACCCATAATCAGAGATGAAAAAACAAAACAAACACGGTGGACAAAAAACAGTAGACAGACAAATTAAAACACATGTAGCCATTCACAGGCGCATTGTCCGGATAAAACACATTCAGCACTTGTTCACAAACAGAGAAGACAGAGATTACACAGGTGAACGGTGGAGCACGAACGTAGATACACTTAAGCACTAACACGATGACACACACAAACACTGGCGACGATCTCCGGCCCTCGAATATGCACTGTTTATACACAAAAACCGGGGACCTGCCAAAGAGAAAAGGGGTGGGTAGTGGGGAGAGGGGGAGAGTGTAAATACCTGTGGCTGAGGAGAAGGGAGGGGGAGGAAAGAAGGTAGGGGTGTAGGGGAAGCCCGGGGGGAAGACGAGGGAGGGAGGATGAGGAGGGAGAGAAGGGAGAGAGGGTGGCCTGGGGGAACAACACAGGGGGGAGGAAGGGGAGGATCAAAGTTGGTAGGAGGGGTAGATGGAGAGGATGAGGGCATCATCATGGAGGGGGAGTTGGCGGAAGCTACCTTGGGCAAGGGTACGGAGTGTGGAGAGATGGAGAGTGGGTGGGACATTGGAATACAGGCGCAGCAGCAGATGGGGATGGGAAAGGAGCAGAGAGACAAGTGGGTGAGGGGGATCAAGTTTGCAGGAGCTGTAGAGGATCCGTATCTATTCGAGGAAAAGAAGGTGTGGGAATGGAATTTGGTCATACAGGATCCGCTTGTGGGAGGTGACGCGGATGCGATAGGCGAGGCAGAGCGCATGGCCTTCCAGGATTTTAAGAAATTTGTTGAAGGTAGGAGGCGCGGAGATCCAGGCGGGATGGGCATAGCAGAGGATAGGGCGGATGAGGGATTTATAGGTGTTTAGGATGGTGGAGGGGTCCAGACCCCATGTGCGGCCAGAAAGGAGCTTGAGGAGGTGTAGTCGGGAGTGTGCCTTGGCTTGGATTGTCCGGAGATGGGGGGTCCAGGAGAGGCGGATGGAAGGGTTGATTTTGCCTACAATAATCGCCTGGGTCTTTGAAGGATTGACCTTGAGCAAGCACTGGTTACACCAAGTGGTGAACCGGTCCAGATGGGATTGGAGAAGGTTTTGGGAGTGTTGCAGGGTGGGGGCGAGAGCAAGGAAAACGGTGTAATCGGCGGTTGAAGTTGGCAGTAGAAGCGCTTATATTCACTTCGGCTTGAGGGCGCTCCTGTCGTGGTGGGGTCCTATTCCGTGGACCAATGGCCGACGTTGATCCACCGCCTACTCGGGTCTTCCGTTCTTCATCTTTGTTCCGGCGCTTGTGGTTACGCCAGAACATTAATATCTGTTCAGAGAATGTCTAACAATTACGTTGACATATATACACTTTCGAAGTATTATAGAGTGTGTAACGACGGTACCAGGAAACATGACATGAGGATGAAGTGCAATCTCTAAATGGTGATTAATTATTAAAATATATGCGTATATTAATGATAAACTTTTCAGTTCTTCTTTACGGCAGCAAGATCGTATACTCATCTTCCGTACTAACAGTAACTAGCCATACACTCCTACACGCGTCAGTAAGAGAGAAAAAGTAGACGAGTATGAAGCGACCGCAGCGCCACAGTTTTCAGACTCGTCATACACACGACAGCAGAAACGAAGAAAGCCCGTTAGCGCTGATGTATCAGCGGCCCTTTGAATTGTGCACATTGGACTCGTACTGTTTCTGTTTCTAATCTCTAGGCGGCTATTAGCGAAGTAGCGAAATTGGTGACTCGTTCTGGAGAACAAATCAGGCCGTCCATATTTAGATCTGCCGGGTTTTTCTATATTGCTCAAGGCCTTGTAATATGATATGGCCATTTTCGTTCCCCAGACTTGCCCAATACCGCACTTGTACTCTGTCTCTAACGACCACGTCGTTGATGGGATGTGAAACTCTATAATCTTCCTCCCTTCCTTTTGGTAGTGAGTAGGCTGCGTCGCCTGATTCTTCGCGTGCCAGCTTTCCTATCCAGCTCAATGCTCAAATTATCCATCCCGTGTAGACTTCAAAATAAAAGGGGTACAATTATTAAATTCAGAATTAGAAAAATTAAATTTAGAACACAGCGAGTGGAGGGATGTCCAAATCATTACAACTTCATTGTACAAAGATGCACTGAGAAGGACTGAACATAGATCGAGTGGGCCTAAGTTTAAAACAAAGTGTATTTATGATATAAAGTGTACCCTATCAATGCACTATTTTCCGCGATTATCAAAATACTTCTGCTGTACAATTCAGAGTGTCCAGGGCGAATGGTACATATTCGGGATAAGACTGAAACGATCATTTGGAGCAAAAAAACTCTAGTAAACATGGCCTCTAAAATGTATAGATAAAGAGGTAGGAAAACTTCTTCATATTCGATATTGTAAATCAAATCTCTTCTAAAGTAAGCTCTTTTTGCTTTCAATATTCTGAGATATGGTAGTTTGGACCAAAACAAGAAGTAAATGTCCAGTAAACATGTGCTCTAAAAGTGCGTACGTTAAGAGCTAAGAGCACGTTTTCATCTCCGCTACTGTGAAAAAGCTCTTTTATTGAACAAATTCTCATAGCACTTAACGTAAGAATTTTAGAGCCCATGTTTATTAGACATTTATTTCTTGTTTCGGACGATACTACCTCCGAACTTCCAGCACGCTGAAGTAACCTGGGTCAGCAACTTCTCTTAATCAATAGAGCGAAAAACCAGTCCAAGTTGCAAATATTTTATTTTTCACTCATTGCTAGTTTCGGGCTGAGACCCATTTTCAAGTCAATATAAAAGTCGAAAATGACATTTCCAAAGATGTCATAAAAATGTGTAATGTACAGTTACAGTTATCTGTATGCACTGTAAATTTAAATTTCACATTTTTTGTGACATCTTCGGAAATGCCATTTTCGACTTTGTTATGTTCATTCGAAAATGGGCCTCAGCCCGAAACTAGCAATGAATGAAAATAAAATATTTGCAACTTGGACTGGTTTTTCGTTCTATTGATATCCGTCCATTGTGACCGAGCGGTTCTAGGCGCTTCAGTCCGGAACCGCGATGCTGCTACAGTCGCAGGTTCGAATCCAGCCTCGGGCATGGATGTGTGTGATGTCCTTAGGTTAGTTAGGTTTAAGTAGTTCTAAGTTCTAGGGGACTGATGACCACAGATGTTAAGTCCCATAGTGCTCAGAGCCATTTGAACCATTTGAACAGTGACGAAGCAGCTTGTGGACTGAGGTAGAAGTAGGCTAAATAATTTCTAAGGCAGAAATTGGCTAAATAATTTCTCAACGACTGTTTTGAAGACCAGGTTTCTCGTATTACATGACAGATTGTAGCATGTCCAAAACTAGTTGCTTGGAAGTATCGTGATGTTCCTCTCTTATGAGTACTAAGTTTTGGGGAACACATTCAGCTTTCATACTATCATTCACATTTAACAGAAATCAGCAACTATGGTACCTCTCGAAACGATGGTTTACGGCCATAGCTACGAGGGGCGTTTCAATAAGCAATGGTTCAAATGGCTCTGAGCACTATGGGACTTAACTACTCAGGTCATCAGTCCCCTAGAACTTAGAACTACTTAAACCTAACTAACCTAAGGACATCACACACATCCATGCCCGAGGCAGGATTCGAACCTGCGACCGTAGCGGTCACGCGGTTCCAAACTGAAGCGCTTAGAACCGCACGGCCACACCGGCCGGCAATAAGCAATGCAAAACACTTCTCTTATGAAAGCAGTTTGGTTTTTTTCACGTTTCCAATACATCGTATTTTCCCCCACTCTTTTGGCTACAGAATCATATTTTGCAACATAATCTCCGTTCATTGCGACGGTCTTACGCCACCTTACCGGGAGGTCCTGTATGTCCTCGTGGTACCACTGTATTGGTTGAAGTCGGAACCAACTCTTGCTGCGTCAATAATCTCCCTATAATCCACGTAGTGTTTGCCATGGCGTGCATCCTTCTTTGGGCCAAACAGTTGGAAGTCGGAAGGTGCGATACCTGGACTGTAGGTTGGATGAGGAAGAACAGTCTAGTGAAGTTTTGTGAGCTCCTCTCAGGTGCGCAGAATTGTGCGAGGCCTTGCGTTGTCATGGAGAAGGAGCAGTTCATTTGCATTTATGTGGCTACGAACAAGTTGACGTCGTGTTTCAATTTCCTGAGGGTAGCAGAATACACTTCCAAGTTGATCGTAGAGCATCATGATGGAGGACGCCAAACATAACAACCCCTTCAGAGCCCAGAAAACTGCTGAAGGTGCGACTTTGTACCTTATCTTTGGAGCAGAGGTAGTGTGGTTCCACACCATCGATTGTCGTTTTGTTTCCGATTCCAAATGATGAACCTATGTTTCTTCGCCGATGATGATGTTCGACAAAAATTGTCACGATGAGCCTCGTAACGGGAAAGCAATTCCGCACGGACGGACCTTCGTTGTTCTCTATGGTCTTGTGCTAGGCGGCGAGGAAACCAGCGGGCACACACCTCTGACTACCGCAACTGGTGGACAAGTGTGTGAAGCTGTGTGCGGCCGGCCGGCGCGAGGAAGGTTTGCGTGACCCTGTTGCTATGATCACAGACGCCTCGCCCAACGATTCAGCGTGGTTTTATTCACCGCCATGTCTCCGTAAACACTCTGCAAGCACCTATGAATATCTGCGAAGCTCTGGTTTGCTGTCAAATGAAACTCACTGACAGTTCTCTGCATTGAACGCACCTGTGTTACAGACGCCATTTTGAAAGCTTCAAATAGCGCCGCCACCTATCGAAACGTCATAAAACTATAGGCGCTGAAGTAGGAATAGTCCACCATGTCCCACAAAAAAACTCCACATTTTGTTTCGACCGAAACTGACCGACAAAAACCTGTGTTGCGTTATTTACTGAACGCCCCTCTTATAAATAAGTGCAAACTCTATACTACTTCTACCGTGCCTTGTTCAGTCCTTTCTCATAGACCCTACTGTCAAGAATTCTTTTCCAGAGAAGTCAAATTTATGTACTGAATTACGGGGGATGCCTCAGAATCTGCAGTTGAATACCTTCCTGGACAACGATGAACCTAGATACTTTTGTTTCTTCTCGTTCGATGGTTGAGTTGGAAAGTGCCATAATTCGCATGATATTTAATTATGGATCATTTCATAGCCATTTTCAACGAATACACGTTCGAGATAACTCTAATGTGAATGTGATGGAATAACAGTAGCAGATATCAATTTTTCGAATTTAAACTGTATGCAAAATCACCAAATCGATTTCAGTCGATCATTAATCAGATGTCATCAACCATTATCAACTGCTGTAGAAACTCTCCTTCGTCAAAGTAATGTATTAGCTTTAAAATTAATTTTGAAAATTTTAGATAAAGGTAACGTTACTCTGTGGAATTCGAAAACAGTGAAACGGCTGCATAGCAATCAGGCCAAAGTCGCAATAAATAAATAGAAGTTAAACGAGAACATCTACGTAAAGTGAAGCTTCGATAAGACAGACCACAAAATCGGAACATGTTAATAGTCATTTCAGAGAGATAACATAAGAAATAACAATATACATAGAGAATAAAAATAAATACACTATAATGAGTAAAGTAAATGAACAAAGCAAGCTCTGAAGCTTTCATATAACCCACCTGCGATTGAACTGACTCTTCTTTTTAAGCTTAGATATATTGGAAAGGTTTTGCATCAAACCAAAATGAGTTCCAGCAGTCATAGTTGCACTTGCATAATTTGTGTTCTGGTTTTGAGCACAAATATTTTACTAAATTCCTGAAAAGTGTCATAAATTGGTTAACTTCAAAAAGACGTGAAATAGACTGACACAAGTATATTGTCAATGTTTTTGGTACAGAAAATAATTAAAAAGTTGGAGAAATCGACGTACTGGCTGGAGGGCCCGGGAAAGCCCAAGGAACGATGGACGCCCATAATTATGGGTTATCTAAGGGATGAACGTTTCAGACCAAAACCATCAGATCACGATCGCCATCCTCGTTCACTGGTTACACTAATAGCCCCCTATCGGCGTCCATCGTTCCTTGGGCTTTCCCGGGCCCTCCAGCCAGTACGTCGATTTCTCCAACTTTTTAATTATTTTCTGTACAAAAAACATTGACAATATACTTGTGTCAGTCTATTTCATGTCTTTTTGAAGTTAACCAATTTACGACACTTTTCAGGAATTTAGTAAAATATTTGTGCTCAAAACCAGAACACAAATTATGCAAGTGCAACTATGACTGCTGGAACTCATTTTGGTTTGATGTAATGGATGCCAGTTTCCACTTCATCCAGTGATAGTTTCATTACATTACAATTAACTTGTGGAACAGAACAGTGTTGAATGTCCTACCGAAATCGCATATAATATCAGTATCGTCAAGACTTAACTATAGTTTTATATTTTCAACACGAGTACGTTACCCGGTGTCATTCCAGTAAATTTTTTTTTAACATTCGATGCGCCAAAGAAATTGGCGATTTATCTGTTAATAAATATGCAACCAGTCTTTTTTTTAGTTTTTTGATACGATTTATACCACCACAAACGTGTATTCGAGCCACTGAAGGCTCATCAGCATATGAGAACATTATGTTGTGGACCAAGTATAGCTAGCTGCTGTGATGATACTGCTGGCGGAAATGCCGGAAATTAGTAATTGGTGACAAAACGTTTATGAAACTGAATTTTTTATGTTTTAGGTACTTACAATACACTGCATTCTGGTATCCATATCAAATTCGCTCCTATAAAGTACATTATCAAGCCATGTACACAAATATACAGCACTTAGCTGCACTTGATTTTACACTGATTCACAGAAAGTAAACACTGGATGTTTTTACAAGGAATGTCGATATGATAGATACTACACTTTACAACATCTTGGTCTTTGCATGAGATACATTGCATCACAATACAAATATTATTAGTACAGATATTAAATTTAAGTAAGTTTTGCTAGCTGCGGAAGTGTTTTTCTATTGGAAATATAAATGTAATATGGGTTAAAAGTTATAGAAGAGGTAAATGTGGTGTCACCGCCAGACACCACACTTGCTAGGTGGTAGCTTAAATCGGCCGCGGTCCATTAGTACATGTCGGACCCGCGTGTCGCCGCCATCAGTACTTGCAGACCTAGCGCCACCACATGGCAGGTCTAAAAAGACGGACTAGCACTCGCCCCAGTTGTACGGACGACATTGCTAGCGACTAGACGTACGAGGCCTTCCTCTCATTTGCCGAGAGACAGTTAGAATAGCCTTCAGCTAAGCACATGACTACGACCTAGCAAGGCGCCATTAGCCTTACCTACTTTGAGAGTTATAGTATAAATGTCTCAAGAAGAACGCTGTATTCATCAGAGAATAAAAGTTAAGTATAAAGCAACTACGTACTTTTCTTGCTACCATTCAATAGTTATCCTGTTTCAGACTTCACGCCCGTCTGCATTAGCGTGCCTTTCGGCTACCTCCGAGTGGTGTGGCTGTCTTGCTACGCCACAACAGTAAACAAACAGAGTAGAATATTTTCTACGTATTTAAATTTTTTTTATAAGTTACAGAATGCCATAATTGTTTCATGGCAAGGAGAACAGAAATTATGCAGGAAGATGAATATACGTTATTATTACCATTTTTGGTGTTTTGGTGCCAGGATGGCTTGGAAATTCTGGAAGGAAAAATTCGGCGGTGATTCAGTTTGTTCATGAAGGATTTTTTGAGGTGATTTAACTTTATGGGTGTAAATCTCTAGTTGTTGAAGGAGATCCACCTGCAGTCCCTTCTCAGCAATGTATAGCACAGAAATATTGTCGCTGAAATAACTAACATGGAACCCTTGTAATAAAAACAGATAAAAGGAACACAGCGTTTATCATGTACCAAATAGACTACAATAACAAAACATTTGAATTTTTTTCAATCTAACAATATCACTGAACTACGAACCCAAACGTACCAAGAGAAGCTGAAAAGACTACTTAAAAACTGCAATTTTCTACTGACCAGTAATGAAGCTCAGTACTGTGTTGTAGTGAATCCACAGGCACCTAGGTTAAGATCCCAGCGTAAGATTCACGAAAGTGGTTGTGTCGTTCGTCCATTCGTAAATGCAGCAAATAGACCAGGATGCAAAATTACCAGAAAACTTCGTGATATACTGAGAAAAATTACGTCTTTGAAAATAGCTTTTCAATTAACAATAGTTTTGATTTAATCAACAACATTAAGGATCTAACAGTGTCAGACACAGCAACATTTGCCTGCTTTGAAATAACACCGATATCCCCTGGAAAGACACTCCCACAATAATACAGAAGAATCTAATCTAATACAAAAAGCTAAGCAATCCAGAAATTTATGAAATCCTGATGTTGCTTGATTTAATCCTCTCACATAACTATTTTTCATTGAATGGCAAATTTTACATGCAAAATACTTGTCTGGCAATGGGTAGCAGACTTGCAAGCTTGCTTGATGGAATATTTATACATCACCAGGAACAAGAATTCTTCTTAACATACTCACAAAATTATGTACTGTAAAAGATATGTGGATGACACAATAATACTTTTCAATGGTCCAAAAAAGTAACTAAATAATTTTCTAGATGAATAAAATGCACCCAGATATCACATTCACAGTTGGACACCAGACAACTGAAGGAATTAATTTCCTTGACATGTCAAGCACACTTTTCAAATATACAGAAAACCGACTACCAAAGATGTTGCCATTACCTATATCTCATGCCACAAGAATCAACACAAAAGTGCTTTCTTCAGGTCATCTGCAAACTGTGTGCTACGCTCCCCTATCAGTGAAGAAGACGCATGTAAAGAAATGAACATACTTAAATCTATAGCCCAAAACAATGATTTGATTAACACCCTAGTTGAAAAAATTCAAAGTAAACCACCATCACCATTACAAGTTAAGAAAAAAATGCCAAAATTTGTCTCTCTTCCACTCCTTGGCAAAGTACCATCTAAACTTGAAAATATTTTCAGACCACACAACATAAAAATATTCTTCCACACTGTCAATAAACTACAAAATGAAACTGATCACAATAATAAGTACACTGGAGATTGGCATAAAAATTCTGGCACATACAAACTCACATGCTCCTGTCCTTCCTTCTGCATGGGTCAAACAGGGAGAAATTCTGCAACTCGCTACAGAGAACATAGAGACGCCCTTCGACTCAAAAACTTAAATAAGTCCAGCTTTGCATCACATATTGCTCATCAAGAACACATTGTTGGTGAAACCAATAACAATCTTTCTGTGCTATACACTGCTGAGAAAGGAATACAGATGGATTTCCTTGAACAAATTAAATCACCTCAAAAAATCCTTGATGTGAAGCAGTGTACTGTAAGTACCTAAGCCGCGCGGGATTAGCCGAGCGGTCAAAGGCGCTGCAGTCGTGGACTGTGCGGCTGGTCCAGGCGGAGGTTCGAGTCCTCCCTCGGGCATAGGTGTGTGTGTTTGTCCTTAGGATAATTTAGGTTAAGTAGTGTGTAAGCTTAGGGACTGATGACCTTAGCAGTTAAGTTCCATAAGATTTCACACACATTTGAACTTTTGTAGGTACCTAAAACATAAAAACTTTCGCTTTCATAAAAGTTTCGTCATCGATTACTAAATTTCCGTCATTTCCGCCAGCAGCATCAGCACAGAATCTAGCTACACATGGTCCACAGCATGATGTTCTTGTAGCACCTTCATCTTTTGATGAGTCTGCTGTGGCTCGAAAACATATTTATAGTAGAATAAATCGTATCAAAAAGCTAAAAAAACTACTGGTTGCATATCTATTAACAGATAAATCGCCAATTTAAACCATAATCGCAGTACTTCACCCACAATGGATATACTGAAGAAAAGGCCCCAGAGGAAGTTAAAGTACAGAATTTTTTTTTTCTTTCGCATATTCATTTACGTTAGCCATTCATTATATGTTCCTTTAACTACATTTTACCTGCTACTTTTCTTTGCGGCCAGAGTACTTTCCTTCTAATTGCAGCACCAACAATAGTGGTGGTAAATTAAAAGCGTTAAAGCCGGTCAACTGTTCCGCCGCCAGCGCTGAGATAAACCCTCCGGCGCCGCACTTGGGCGGCTCATTAGCAGTGCAACGTGTTTACGAGACGGCAGCAGCTCCAGAGGTCACCGCTGCGTTGACAAATGCAGCAACGTATCGCGCAGCACGAGCCGTTTATCACGTCTGTCGGAGATGACCCGCGAGGCTGTTTAACCAATAACACCCAATAAATTTATGAATTCAGATAGTGAATGTGATTTAAACACGCTGGTGTGGATTCTAAAACTTAAGGACGAAAGTAACTTTCGCATGATGCGTCACTGTCAAGTAACATAGCTCTATAAAACTTGGTACCACGCATCGAAAGAACTGCTTCAGTATACGCTGGTGTGACAAAAGCCATGGGATACCTCCTAATACCATGTTGGACCTCCATTAGCCTGCAGTTCGGCACCGCGATGTGACAAGGACTCAACAAGTTGTTGGAAGTCGCCTGCAGAAATACTGAGCCGTGCTGCTTTAATAGACGTCCGGAACTGCGACAATGTTGCCGGTGCAGGATTTCGTGCACGAACTGACTGATACGTCACAACAAGGATTGCGATAATTTTAAGGAAAAACACATGAAAGGTGGAATCACCTATTTCGTCATTTGTCATTTCATGAAATACAATTTCTTGTTTAATAGCAATTATTATCATTACAAATTAAAAACGTTGTCAAAAAGAATGGCAAGTCTCTCACTAATTTAAAGAACTTCAACAAGATCAATTCATTGATAACAAACTTTAACAAATTATACCATTTAGAACAGGGTTTGATACCAGGAACATAGAGTTCCCAAATACATGTAAGAAGTCACACAAACTAGGTGTGGATGCAAGCTTGCTTAACAAACTGAGTTTTATCAGTAAAATGAATTACAAATGACTGCCACTGAAGGTACTAACAATTTCCAAGTATGGATAACACCCTAACAAATAGACAAAGGCCATCCAAAATACAAAAATGGTACAAATGGCTCTAAGCACTATGGGACGTAACATCTGAGGTCATCAGTCGCCTAGACTTAGATCTACTTAAACCTAACTGACGTAAGGACATCACACACACCCACACCCGAGGCAGGATTCGAACCTGTGACCGTAGCAGCAACGCGGTTCCGGACTGAGGCCCCAAAATACAGAAACGATAACAAACCACCGCACTGGTTGTGACTCTGGAAAGCTCTTAACAGTCTATAAATCTTAATATAATCCCTGAAGCAATAAAATACACAATACCCCAAAACACAAGAAAAGCTGGGAAGGAATGCAATTGAAATGTGACTCCCAGCTGGTACACACCACTAGAAACATCGAAAATGACCCTTAAATAAATATACAATCCACCAAAATACAAGGTAAGCTGGGAAAACATGCAATTTAAATGTGACTCCCAACTGGTACACACCAGCGGAAATATTAACAAAGACCGTTAAGTAAACATATAGTCCCCCAAAATACAAGATAAGCTGTGAAGGCATGCAATTTGAAGGTGACTCCCAGGTAGTACACTCCAGCAGAAACACTAACAATGACCCTTAAATAAATATGCAGTCCTCTAAATACAAGAAAAAGGTGGGAAATTTCAGCAGGCGGCTACCAAAGCAGGCAAGCTTTACAAGGCAAGGAGTTAGTTAATGACTGTGGATAGAAAAGGAGAAACTCAGCAGTTCACACTAATAAGTAAGGGCTTAAACAAGTAGCTAAAGAGCAATTATAGTGGCAAGGAACTTCGAACTTGCAGAACATGCTTCCAACTCACTGACGTCAATCCTTAATCCAGCCTGCAAAGTTTTCCTCCGACCGATTTAACCAATCGCAGGTTCTCGAGGACAATACCGGAGATAAAAACCAACAACTTGCCAGCCACGTGGCCCCCAGCTAACTGCCACTACCACGGCCGCCAAAAACTAACAACACATATCTGGACCAAAGACCCTAGCTTCCAGGATCTATATTGGCAGCCCAAGCAGTCAGTGGCGCCAGAAGAGTGCAACACCCGCCAAAATTAAAGCCGCCGTGGCTCAACCTCCCCCCCCCCCTCTTAAACCAATTAATCTGCCCCCCCCTCCCCCTGCGGAAAAGCGGAGAGGTCCACTAACCAGCTTAACTCGACTAAGCTGGATTCTGAGGATCTCTTGACCAGCAAATTAACTGGCCCCAGAACCTCAACAACAGTACATGGACTTATAAAGTTCTAACGAAAATGCTATCCCCTACCTAGCCCTGAAAGGGACGTCTACCGTGGTTTTAGCGCTTTGCCTGTCGATGATGGGCCGATTCGATATTGTTCGTAGTCCTTTTCCAAATTTCCTGAAGGCTATCAGGAGTGATAGGTGCGGGAAGAAGATCATTAGTATTCCATATGTTAGGTAGTGGAGAATTGAGGGGATACGACAACTTAAGGGCAGCTTTCGATGCTTCATGTTGACTGGGATGAAACAGAAAGTTGAACCAAGGAAGGGTATTTTCCCATTTACTTGGGGACTTATCATGGTATACACTTAAGGTCGACTTAAGATTACAGCTCACTTTCCAGGTAAAGGACGCCTGAGGGTAATATGGCGTGGTATGCGTGGTAGTGATGTGCATTTTGGAAACTCCACGACTTGTCGGGTGTTCGAGGAGTGTCATGGTGAGTGTCTTCAAGACGTGGCGAAACCAAGGTGAAATCACGTCCAGACATCGTGATGTTGGACAGTCATCCCTCATTATAGACGTCGGTCGTCGTAGCCTGGGCAGACTGATAAAACAGGACAGGCGGCGAACTGTGGCGAAACTAACGTCAGACTTTAATGCCAAGTATTTCTCAAACTCGGTGTACCGAACGCTCCTAACGACGGGCCTCCGCACCCACCGAGCCATGCATGTGCTGATATTAACACCACGACATCGCCAGCTAGCGGTGAAATAGGCAGGTGACCATCGGCACTGGACGCTGGCACGGAGGCAGAGCGTTGCACGGTATGATGAATTCCGATACCTTTTTCATCATGTCGATGAGAGGGCGTGAATTCGTCGTGTTCCATGTGAACAGCTTCTTGACACCTGTACAGCAGGATGGAACCAAGCTGGGAGCGGCTCCATTATACTCTAGGGAACATTCACGTAGGCAACCAGGAATCCAGTGGAGCTCGTGCAAGGCACCAAGAGTATCGTATACTGGTTGCAGATCACGTACACCCCTTCATGACGATCATGTTTCCGAATGGCAGTGACATTATTCAACAAGACAATGTGCCAAACCACAAGCCCAAGAGTGTAATGGAGTGGAACGAGGATTATAGTGGCGAGTGTTAATTGATGTGCTGGCCCCCCAACTAGCCGGATCTGAACCCAATCGAACTCAACTGGGATGTGATTGATGTGGTGTCAGAGCTCATCTCCCCTCCTCTTCCACCAGTGTGGATTACAACTGCTGGACAGTCGCTGATGTATGTGAACATACTGCTAAGAGCCTCCCCAATGCATCACACATGTGCTCGATGGCAGACCAGTCCACTGGCCGAATATCCTCTCGTTCCAAGATCTCCCCTGGGTTCACTAGTCGATGTGGTCGCGCATTGTCAGTCAGAAAAATGAAGTCAGGGCTGTGTGGAACCGTCAAAAGACACAAATGGAGAAGGAATACAGTACATCAGCGCATCTGATGATGGCAACGTGGTCGATTGCCGAAACATTGTGTCCTATGCACACTCATACCAGGATGTTCACCCGAGATTTATTTCGTCAGGAATACAGTGTTACAATAACTCTGACTGGTGAGTGTAGCGTGTTCAAAGATTTGGAGGTCACTACGCTCACACAAAACTAACCTATCCCACCCTATAACAACTGGACCACCAAAACGATCACGTTCGACGATGTTCCTGGGTGCATTATGTGTGTCTGGAGAACATGCTGGCCACTTTAGTCAAGCGATGTCGTTATGCTGAAGAAAGTAAATCACAAGATGTGCACGATGGGGGCACGAATTGTCGTGCATGAAGACGAATGTCTCGCCAACATGCTACCGATATGGTTGCACTATCGGTAGGGGGATGGCATTCACATATGTTACAGCTATTACGGCGCCTTTCAGGACACCACCGGCGTACGTCGGGCCCACATAAAGCCGTCCCAAAACAGCAGGAAACCTCCACCTTGCTTCACTCGGTGGACAGTATATATAAGACGTCCAGCCTGACCGGGTTGCCTCCCAACACGTCTCCGACGATTGTCTGGCTGAAGATATATGCAACACTCATCGGTGAAGAGAACGTGATGCCAATCCTGAGCGATCAATTCGGCATGTTGTGGGGTCCATCTGTACCGCGCTGCATGGTGTCGTGGTTGTAAAGATGGACCTCGCCGTAGACATCGGGAGTGGAATTACCCATCATGCAGCCTATTGCGCACAATTTGAGTAGTAACACGACGTCATGTGGCTGCACGAAAAACATTATTCAACATGGTGCCATTGCTCTCAGGGTTCCTCCGAGCCATAATCCGTAGGTAGCGGTCCCACTGCAGTAGTAACCCTTGGACGGTCTGACCGAGGCGTGTGGTCGGCAGTTCCTGTCTCTCCGTATCTCCTCCATGTCCGAAAAACACCCCTTTGGTTCACTTCGAGACGCCTGGACACTTCCCTCGTTGAGAGCTCTTCCTGGCACAAAGTAACAATTCGGACGCGATCGAACCGCGATATTGACCGTCTAGGCATGATTGAACTACAGACAGCACGAGCCGTGTACCTCCTTCATGATGGAATGACTGAAACTGATCGGCTGTCGGACCTCCTCCGTCTAATAGGCGCTGCTCATGCATGGTTGTTTATATCTTTGGGCGGGTTTAGTGACATCTCTGAACAGTCAAAGAGACTGTGTCTGTGATACAATATCCGTAGTCAACGTCTATCTTCAGGAGTCTGGGAACCGGGGTGATGCAAAACTTTGTAGTTTGTAGTTAATACGTTACGTTATTTTATCTATCTTGTACTTAAGTTTCGCAGAGCAGTCTACTCTCCCTATCACATTAAAACCGGCCCTCTGCAGTCTTCTGTAATCGTCTGTTCAAAAATGCAATTGATAATAATTTTTTACATGTTCGTCAGTCTAAAGATTTAGAATGGAAAACACTAAGAATTTAGGGTGATCAAATTACTGGAACGATGAGATGCTGTGTATTGTAACGCCGAGAAAAGTAACAGTCGAACTTAATTGTTCCATTTTCCTACACTGATAAGCCATAACATAATGACAGCCTACACTAAGGTGACAAAAGTCATGGGATACCTAGTAATATCGTGTCGGTCCTCCCTTTGCCATGCACAACGCAGCAATTCTACGTGGCATGCCTTCAACAAGTCGTTGGAGGACCCCTGCAGAAATATTGAGCCATGCTGCCTCTATATCCGTCTGTAACTGCGAAAATATTGTTAGTGTAGGATTGTGTGCACGGACTGACCTCTCGATGATGTTCCATGGATGCGATTCATGATGGGAGATCTGGGCTATTAAATCATTCGGTCCAGTAGTCCAGAATGCTCTTTGTTGTGGACTGGCAAGACAGCCAGTCCACTAGGAGGAAGCCGAAAGGCACGCGTTTAAGTTCACGCAGGCTGGCGTGAGGTCTGGAACTGGACAAGGACGTTATAGTAGCAAAGAACGTACGTAACTGCTGGAATACTTAACTTTAATTCATAATTGGTGAACATCGCTCTTGACGGTACATGTTTTACAGCATCAATAGTAACTGTTAATGGCGCCTTGCTAGGCGTAGCAAATGACGTAGCTGAAGGCTATGCTAAATATCGTCTCGGCAAATGAGAGCGTAATTTGTCAGTGAACCATCGCTAGCAAAGTCGGCTGTACAACTGGGGCGAGTGCTAGGAAGTCTCTCTAGACCTGCCGTGTGGCGGCGCTCGCTCTGCAATCACTGATAGTGGCGACACGCGGGTCCGACGTATACTAACGGACCGCGGCCGATTTAAAGGCTACCACCTAGCAAGTGTGGTGTCTGGCGGTGACACCACAAAGAGCACTGAAGCAGACAACGTGCGTAGCTCTGAAAATCATTTACTGAAACCACTCATTATCGCTAACACATAACGAGTAAGAGAGCTACTGACATCTGGTCATTTAACGCAACGAGTTCGTCTCGAATGCTCAAATAAGACCAAATAACACCAAAAAATAAAGTCATTTGTAAGACACTAGCTCATATCTTTCGGTAAGTATTTGTTGGAAAATTTATATTTATTTCCGTCGTTCTTTTTACTGTTGGTCAAGACGTTCAAGAAAAAGCGCGTGACAGGTTTATTCTGTGACAAGGAGCTACGTCTGTGTCGATAAAGCGTCAATGTCCAGCTACGATTACGTCATTGAGATTTCCAATACTGAGTACTATGTGTATCTTCTTTAGAAGCAAATGCGTGAACAACAAAAAAATATATTATCCGTTTAGTGGCTTTTCCAATGCTTGTGCAATAAACAAGTGCGATACCGAAACTCACTGGGATCCTACTCACGTTATATACATTTTAGCTCATTATGGTGGTCTAGATCTCCCTCGAAAATTACACATCGTAATTTGACCGTAGGTAAGAAATTTAACGGTACGTTAAGTAGTCAACCCATTTAGGAACTATCTAAATTATACGCTAACTTTACAAGGTCGTTACAGAGATACAATGAAGCGCCAAGGAAACGGGTATAGACATGCATATTCAAGTACAGAGATATGTAAACAGGCAGAATACGGTCCTGCGGTCGGCAACGCCTATATTCGACAACAAAAGTCTGGCACAGTTGTTAGGTCCGTTACTGCTGCTACAATGGCACCTTATCAAGATTTAAGTAAGTTTGAACGTGGTGTTATAGTCGGCGCACGGGCGATAGGACACAGCATCTCCGAGGTAGCGATGAAATGGGGATTGTCCGGTACGACAATTTCATGAGTGTACTGTGAACTCCTGCAAAACATCAGATCTCCGACATCACTGCGGCCGGAAAAAGATCATGCAAGCAACTACGGCTGAAGAGAATCCTTCAACGTGACTGAAGTGCAACCCTTCCGCAAATTGCTGCAGACTTCATTGCCGAGCCATCAGAAAGTGTCAGCATGCGAACCATTCAACGAAACATCATCGATATGCGCTTTCGGAGCCGAAGGCCCACTCGTGTACCCTTGATGACAGCTCGACACAAATCTTTACGCCTCGCCTGGGCCCGTCAACACCGACATTGGACGGTTGATGACTGGAAACATGTTGCGTGGTCGGACGACTCTCGTTTCAAATTGTATCAAACGGATGGACATGTACGGGTATGGAGAATAGCTCATGAATCCATGGGCCATGCATGTCAGCAGTAGACTGTTCAAGCTGGTGGAACCTCTTAATGGTTTGGGGCGTGTGCAGTTGGAGTGATACGGAACCCCCGATACGTCTAGACACGACTGTGACAGGTGACACTGAAACGCCCCCTTAGAAAAATTTATGAATTAATGTGCTGATAAACCTCTTACGTTATTTGATCTTGAAACAGCTGAGCAGAACTGAACGTACTCAGACATTTCTCTCTGTACTTATTCTGATCAACACTAAACTGACACACAATATTTTTAGCGCAACGCAATCTGACTTCCAATAATCCCTACAGCAGAATGGCCCTGACTAACAATAACCTATAACTTTCATGAATCACTTACCTCACAAAAATGTCCGTTACTCGAACCACCGCAATACAGCGAGCGCAATACTGCTAGCTAAATAAAAGATTCTAACTACTGAAGGCACTAACTACTGATAGGCATAGTTAGCAAATGAAAGATTTTGATAGAGAACAAAGAATGTATTTACCTTAATAGTGTTCAAAAGTCATAATATATATATCAGTTCATGACATCCAGTCTTACAAATTTCGTTTTTCTGACGGACACACGTCCAGATCGTCCCCTCTCAAAACTCTGCCATCTCTCTTCCCACATCCACCACTGCGGGCGGTTCACCTCCAACTGTGCAACGCTACGCCCTGTTCACATCCAACTGCCCAACACTACAATAGCAAATATTCCAACAAAGCAAACCAGCCACAGACTTTCTACAGTACAGTCAGTGATTTTCATAAAGAGCGCTACTTGGCATTACCAACGAGGTCCATCTTTGCAACCACGACACCATGCAGCGCGGTACATATGGACCCAACAACATGCCGAATTGATCGCTCAGGATTGGCATCACGTTCTCTTCACCGATGAGTGTTGCATATGTCTTCAGCCAGACAATCGTCGGAGACGTGTTGGGAGGCAACCCGGTCAGGCTGGACGTCTTAGATATACTGTCCACCGAGTGCAGCAAGGTAGAGGTTTCCTGCTGTTTTGGGACGGCTTTATGTGGGCCCGACGTACGCCGGTGGTGTCCTGGAAGGCGCCGTAATAGCTGTACGATACGTGAATGCCATCCTCCTACCGATAGTGCAACCATATCGGTAGCATGTTGGCGAGACATTCGTCTTCATGCACGACAATTCGTGCCCCCATCGTGCACATCTTGTGAATTACTTCCTTCAGCATAACGACATCGCTTGACTAAAGTGGCCAGCATGTTCTCCAGACACACATAATGCACTCAGGAACATCGTCGAACGTGATCGTTTTGGTGGTCCAGTTGTTATAGGGTGAGATAGGATAGTTTTGTGTGAGCTTAGTGACCTCCAAATCTTTGAACACGCTACACTCACCAGTCAGCGTTATTGTAACACTGTATTCCTGACGAAATAAATCTCGGTTGAACATCCTGGTATGAGTGTGCATAGGACACAATATTTCGGCAATCGACCACGTTGCCATCATCAGATGCGCTGATGTACTGTATTCCTTCTCCATTTGTGTCTTTTGACGGTTCCATACAGCCCTGACTTCATTTTTCTGACTGACAATGCGCGACCACATCGACTAGTGAAACCAGGGGAGATCTTGGAACGAGAGGATATTCGGCCAGTGGACTGGTCTGCCATCGAGCACATGTGTGATGCATTGGGGAGGCTCTTAGCAGTATGTTCACATACATCAGCGACTGTCCAGCAGTTGTAATCCACACTGGTGGAAGAGGAGGGGAGATGAGCTCTGACACCACATCAATCACATCGCAGTTGAGTTCGATTGGGTTCAGATCCGGCTAGTTGCGATTTCTGATGAAAGGATTGGCCTAACAGCTAATGAATGTACTATGCATTTACGCCTTATAATAGGGAAATCACATTTTTCTCAATAACTTGGCAAATAACGAATGTAAATAGCCTAAAGCATTATGTTTTCATATCGAAATATTCGTCAGCTGCAAATTTCAAGTTTATTGCTACTGTTTACAGTGGCCTTAAAACCATCAACTACAGTGAAATATTTTAAAAAGAGTACTTTTTGAAGCGACAGAAACTTTGGTAAGACAGAGATTTAGGAACCAGGTTTTAAATTGTAAGACATTTCCAGGGGCAGTTGTGGACTCTGACCACAATCTATTGGTTATGACCTGTAGATTGAAACTGAAGAAACTGCAAAAAGGTGGGAATTTAAGGAGATGAGACCTGGATAAACTGAAAGAACCAGAGGTTGTACAGAGTTTCAGGGAGAGCATAAGGGAACAACTGACAGGAATGGGGGAAAGAAATACAGTAGAAGAAGAATTGGTAGCTTTGAGGGATGAAGTAGTGAAGGCAGCAGAGGATAAAGTAGGTAAAAAGACGAGGGCTATTAGAAATCCTTGGGTAAAAGAAAAAATATTGAATTTAATTGATGAAAGGAGAAAATATAAAAATGCAGTAAATGAAGCAGGCAAAAAGGAATACAAACGTCTCAAAAATGAGATCGACAGGAAGTGCAAAATGGCTAAGCAGGGATGGCTAGAGGACAAATGTAAGGATGTAGAGGCGTATCTCACTAGGGGTAAGATAGATACTGCCTACAGGAAAATTAAAGAGACTTTTGGAGATAAGAGAACCACTTGTATGAACATCAAGAGCTCAGATGGAAACCCAGTTCTAAGCAAAGAAGGGAAAGCAGAAAGGTGGAAGGAATATATAGAGGGTCTATACAAGGGCGATGTACTTGAGGACAATATTATGGAAATGGAAGAGGATGTAGAGGAAGATGAAATGGGAGATACGATACTGCGTGAAGAGTTTGACAGAGAACTGAAAGACCTGAGTCTAAACAAGGCCCCCGGAGTAGACAACGTTCCATTGGAACTACTGACGGCCTTGGGAGAGCCAGTCCTGACAAAATTCTACCATCTGGTGAGCAAGATGTATGAAATAAGCGAAATACCCTCAGACTTCAAGAAGAATATAATAATTCCAATACCAAAGAAAGCAGGTGTTGACAGATGTGAAAATTACCGAACTGTCAGTTTAATAAGTCACAGCTGCAAAATACTAACACGAATTCTTTACAGACGAATGGAAAAACTAGTAGAAGCCAATCTCGGGGAAGATCAGTTTGGATTCCGTAGAAACACTGGAACACGTGAGGCAATACTGACCTTACGACATATCTTAGAAGAAAGATTAAGGAAAGGCAAACCTACGTTTCTAGCATTTGAAAACTTAGAGAAAGCTTTTGACAATGTTGACTGGAATACTCTCTTTGAAATTCTAAAGGTGGCAGGGGTAAAATACAGGGAGCGAAAGGCTATTTACAATTTGTACAGAAACCAGATGGCAGTTATAAGAGTCGAGGGACATGAAAGGGAAGCAGTGGTTGGGAAGGGAGTAAGACAGGGTTGTAGCCTCTCCCCGATGTTGTTCAATCTGTATATAGAGCAAGCAGTAAAGGAAACAAAAGAAAAATTCGGAGTAGGTATTAAAATCCATGGAGAAGAAATAAAAACTTTGAGGTTCGCCGATGACATTGTAATTCTGTCAGAGACAGCAAAGGACTTGGAAGAGCAGTTGAATGGAATGGACAGTGTCTTGAAAGGAGGATATAAGATGAACATCAACAAAAGCAAAACGAGGATAATGGAATGTAGTCGAACTAAGTCGGTGATGCTGAGGAAATTAGATTAGGAAATGAGACACTTAAAGTAGTAAAGGAGTTTTGCTACTTGGGGAGCAAAATAACTGATGATGGCAATGGCTAGGAAAGCGTTTCTCAAGAAGAGAAATTTGTTAACATCGAGTATAGATTTAAGTGTCAGGAAGTCGTTTCTGAAAGTATTTGTATGGAGTGTAGCCATGTATGGAAATGAAACATGGACGATAAATAGTTTGGACAAGAAGAGAATAGAAGCTTTCGAAATGTGGTGCTACAGAAGAATGCTGAAGATTAGACGGGTAGATCACATAACTAATGAGGAAGTACTGAATAGGATTGGGGAGAAGAGTAGTTTGTGGCACAACTTGACAAGAAGACGGGATCGGTTGGTAGGACATGTTCTGGGGCATCAAGGGATCACCAATTTAGTATTGGAGGGCAGCGTGGAGGGTAAAAATCGTAGAGGGAGACCAAGAAATGAATACACTAAGCAGATTCAGAAGGATATAGGTTGCAGGAGGTACTGGGAGATGAAGAAGCTTGCACAGGATAGAGTAGCATGGAGAGCTGCATCAAACCAGTCTCAGGACTGAAGACCACAACAACAACAACAACAAGAAACTTTGCATATCTTTTTTTATTTTTTATTTATTTTTCACTTAGCTATGTACTGACTGTATCAAACTGCACAATGCCATCTCTACCAGCAAGCGACACGCCACACACAGCGCGGTCTACTGCATGCAGCCTGGGGAAGTCCCGAACCCACTGCACCGGAGGCTCTTTAGCACATAGGTTGCTTACAGGAACCCCTACTTGCTTCCCCACAGCCTTCCGATTAGAAGGGCGCGATCAAACAGGAAGCGAGCAGCCCCTTCCTAGTTAAACAGGAGGCAGCCTGCCGCGCGGAAGCGCTCTTGCCAATCACAGCAGGTTGTGAATTTCTGCACCGACCGCGGCGGGCGAGTGTGACAAATGTCGGATGAAGTCCTAATGGTTGATTTATTTGGTGCCTACAAACCTATTTTTGTACGATACACGCCATACCGAAGACGAAAATGTGTCGTAAAAGGTGGCAACCTGGAAAGAAATAGACACTAGCCTGAATGAAACAGGCATTATATTATGAAAAAATGCGTATTTAGATGATATACAGTGTTTTTGTTGTAGTCTTCAGTACTAAGACTGGTTTGGTGCAGCACACATATTTTATCCTGTGAAGCCAATGTAATCTACATCCATTTGAACTTGCGTACTCTAATGTAAACTTGGTCTCGCTCTACAGTTTTTTTGCATCACCTCGGTTTCCAGAACTCCTGAAGATAAACGTTGATTGCGAATATTGTATTACAGACACAGTCCATTTGACTGTTCAGAGATGTCACTAAATCCACCCAAAGATGTAAACAACCATGCACGTGCAGTGCCTATTAGAGGGAGGGGTCCGACAGCCGATCAGTTCCCGTCATTCTACCAGGAAGGAGGTACACGGCTCGTGTTGTCTGTAGTTCAATCATGCCTAGACGGTCAATACCGCGGTTCGATCGCGCCCGCATTGTTACTTTGTACCAGAAAAGGCTCTCAACGAGGGAAGTGTCCAGGCGTCTCGGAGTGAACCAAAGGGGTGTTTTTCGGACGTGGAGGAGATACAGAGAGACAGGAACTGTTGATGACATGCCTCGCTCAGGCCGCCCAAGGGCTACTACTGCAGTGGATGGCCGCTATCTACGGATTATGGCTCGGAGGAACCCTGACAGCAACGCACCATGTTGAATTATGCTTTTCGTGCAGCCACAGGACGTCGTCTTACGAATCAAACTGTGCGCAATAGGCTGCATGACGCACAACTTCACTCCCGACGTCCATGGCGAGGTCCATCTTTGCAACCACGACACCATGCAGCGGGGTTCAGATGGGCTCAGTAACATGTCGAATGGACCGCTTAAAATTGGCATCACATTCTCTTCACCGATGAGTATCGCATATGCCTTCAACCAGACAATTGTCGGAATCGTGTTTGGAGACAACCCAGTCAGGCTGAACGCCTTAGAGACACTGCCCAGCGAGTGCAGCAAGACGGAGGTTCCCTGCTGTTTTGGGGTGGCATTACGTGGGCCCGACGTTCGCCGATGGTGGTCGTGGAAGGCGCCGTAACGGCAGTACGATACGTGAATGCCATCCTCTGACCGATAGGGCAACCATATCGGCAGCATAATGGCGAGACATTTGTCTTCATGGACGACAATTCACCCCCCCCCCCGTCGTGCTCATCTTGTGAATGACCTCCTTCAGGATAACAACATCGCTCGTCTGGAGTGGCCAGCATGTTTTCCAGACATGAACCCTATCGAACATGGCTGGGATAGATTGCAAAGGGCTGTTTATGGACGACGTGACCTATCAACCACTCTGAGGGATCTACGCCGAATCGCCGTTGAGGAGTGGGACAATCTGGACCAACAGTGCCTTGATGAACTTGTGGATAGTATGCCATGACGAACACAGGCATGCATCAGTGCAATCGGACGTGCTACTAGCTATTAGAGGTACCAGTGTGTACAGCAATGTGCACCAACTCCTCTGAAGGTCTCGCTGTATTGTGGTACAACATGCAACGTGTGGTTTTCATGAGCAATAAAAAGGGCAGAAATAATGTTTATATTGATCTCTATTCTATTTTTCTGTACAGGTTCCCGAACTCTGGGAACCGAGGTGATGCAAAACTTTTTTTGATGTGTGTAATAACGAAAAACATTGGTTCAACAAATAACACAGAAAGGCAATGAAAGTACAAATAAGCTAATTGCTCTTGTGGAGCTGCAACAATACCAGCAAGACTGACTATGCTTGCAGCTTCAAATGGCTCGAATCACTATGGGACTTAACATCTGAGGTCATCAGTTCCCTAGACTTAGAACTATTTAAACCTAAGTAACTTAAGGACATCACACACATCCATGCCCGAGGCTGGATTCGAACCTGCGACCGTAGCAGCCGCGTGGTTCCGGACTGAAGCGCCTAGATCCGCTTGGCGACAGCGGCCGGCTATGCTTGCAGGCATCCTTCCAATAATTATAATAATAATAATAATGTGGAAGGTCGGTAGAATGAGACAGAAATCGTGCAGCAGTCTCCACTTAACGGACAACGCCTACAAAACTTTCAAGTCCACACAAGGAGAATGGTGAACTTGAACCAAGAACTTCACCGTTACAGCTTTGATGTAGTTATAGTACTTTGACGTAGTTATAGTACCGGCTTTCTTATGAAGCTGTGCCCAGCACCATATAATAGAGCAGAGACGGCAGGACACGTCGGAAGGCTGACAACATACCCTGCCCCTTCCGTTACGGCCATAGGCCCACTGCCGACTTCAACAAGACGCGAAAAGCCAAGGTCACACACCACATTCGCGCTACCTCGTCCTGCCGGCTCTCCGTCCTGCCGGCTCTCCACTGTACTGCCTCAGATATTCCTTAAATACCCGTTGCTCAGCGGGCACCACCGCCTAGGAACCTGGAAGTTCGTTCGGACAGAAGCGGACAACGACCAAAAGCTGAGAAGGATCGGTAGTAGAGAGCAAATTGCAAGGATTGCTGGCGCACGGTACACGGTTCAGTGAGTTTGCATTACGCTTAGAACGAGGCCTACGAGAAAGAAAGGCCGTGCCGCGTACGTCACAGCACGTGACACTGCATGTCTTACGAGTGGCAGCAGCCGTGACTGGCCAGAGCGCGAGTAGCTATTTCAGACGAGTTTAATGATTCCTGGCTGCGTGTTGAAATACACGCAAGTTCTCGGTAGCACGCGACAAAATTAAGACCTTTAGGGAATACCTTTTCAATTAAATACTGATTTACCGTGGGACCTGTGCGGAGCCGACCGTTCGCGAAGTGTTGCGGACAAGCCTATTAGTGTGACGTCACAAGTTGGTTGCAGGGCCCGTGTATCTCGTTGGTACCGGTTTCGAACTGCTGACGAGAAATTTTAAAATAACTGAAGAAACGGTGCTAGAGGTCACTGAAAAGATGGCGAAATTCACCACGGACAAGTAATTTACTAATAATATGATATACACTGTTTGTGCCGGCCAGTGTGGCCGTGCGGTTCTAGGCGCTTCAGTCTGGAACCGCGTGACCGCTACTGTCGCAGGTTCGAATCCTGCGTCGGGCATGGATGTGTGTGATGTCCTTAGGTTAGTTAGGTTTAAGTAGTTCTAAGTTCTAGGGGACTGATGACCACAGATGTTAAGTCCCATAGTGCTCAGAGCCATTTGAACCATTTTGAACTGTTCGTTCGCTTTCTCAAAGAGACTGTTAGTAAAAGGAACAGTAGGTCGTCATCGGAACTCACTTACGCTCACTGCACAGCAAGTGAATCACTCGCAATGAGCGCCATTCGACAAGTGGATCTGTAAGGTACTCCCGCGCTCTATTTGCCCACTAAACGGCCAACCGCGGGAGTAACAGGACGTTCTTCTCGCTCGTCAGCCGGTTCTCTGTTCCACTGAGCCTTACAGGTCTCGATAATTGGGTGAGAAGTCTCCGGGGCATATTCTGTAGAGGTGACTGGTTTTCTCCGTCATGGAAACAAATGTTGTTGGACGTTCGTCGCGTACACGAGTTAAGTAGATTGATATAAAGGGGGAACAGGTCGAGTCCCTTTCCTGCATTGGTTCTGCGAAACCACGTGAAACATCTGAACCTAGCTCCTATCGAATATGATTCCCTAACCGAGGATGACGACACCCACATCTGAACATAGCTCCTATGGAATATGATCCCCTGCGTAACCTCTCTCAGTATGACTAGCCGCTGTTGTTTGTATGCTGCAAAGCGTCTGAATGTGGACGAAGGCTGATCGAATTGTGTGACGTGAGAACGGGAAATTTCACGCTGCGGAGCATTCCCAGAGGTGAGAGGGAACATCGCAAAAGTCAGATTTTTGCTTCATGGATAGGAAAACTGCCAATGAAACGCAAGATTGCTTTTACGTCACAAGCAGAACGTCGGAGACGCCTTGTAGGGTTACGTGTTATCCCGTATTCAGTGGTTTTGATGTATTAAACTTAAGTGCTACGAATGCACACTGTTTTAATGACCTAGCACGTTGCGGGTCTCTCGAAAATGCGTCGTTTTTGTTACCAACTGATGTAACAAAATGACAAGAAAAAACATATTGGTGGTTAAAGGCTTTCCATATTATAAGTTCCGTGCTACGAAAGCACGTCGTTCATGGCACAGATGAGCTGAAGATTGATTAAAAACGAATACTTTTTGATACCGTTTGTTATAACGGTAAACTAACGACATTCCGTTTGATTAAAAACGAATACTTTTTGATATCGTTTGTTATAACGGTAAACTAACGACATTCCGTTGGTTAAAGCCTTCAGATCGTCTTACGTTCAGAGATATGGATGTAGTGTAGTGGAAGGTTACCGAATCGCGTCCTGCTTATCACATACATTTTTTTATTCAGCTTCCTTTCCTGAAAGATCCTGGGACTTCCTTATTACTTCAACAGAAGTCTGTTACGTGAGAAACAGTGTTATGGAGATGAATGAGTCTCCGTTCAGGAGTGAGCTTGTTCGATTTTGTGAATGTGTCAGGTTGTACGGTTCAATGTATTGGAAGATTCATCTATACATCACTGTCTGATTGGCTAGTAATTCACTATGTATTTTTTTATTCATTCGGAAATCTTTCCAGATTGTGGGGTGCATCATTGCATCATTCCTTTCTTATACAGGGTGAGTCACCTAACGTTACAGCTGGATTTATTTCGTAAACCACATCAAATACTGACGAATCGATTAAACAGACCCAACGTGAAGAAAGGAGCTAGTGTAACTGGTTAATACAAACCATAAAAAAATGCACGGAAGTACGTTTTTTAACACAAACCTACGTTTTTTTAAATGGAACCCCGTTAGTTTTGTTAGCACATCTGAACATATAAACAAATACGTAATCAGTGCCGTTTGTTGCATTGTAAAATTTTAATTACATCCGGAGATATTGTAATCTAAAGTTGACGCTTGAGTACCACTCTTCCGCTGTTCGATCGTGTGTATCAGAGAGCACCGAATTATGTAGGGATCCAAAGGGAACGGTGATGGACCTTAGGTACAGAAGAGACTGGAACAGCACATTACGTCCACATGCTAACACCTTTTAATTGGTCTTTTTCACTGACGCACATGTACATTACCATTAGGGGCGAGGTAAACGTACACACGTGGTTTCCGTTTTCAATTACGAAGTGGAATAGAGTGTGTCCCGTTGGAAACGCGTCGACGTATGTGGTATCAGCATGATGGTGCACCTGCACATTCCGCAATTAACACTAGGCTGACCCATGACAGGATGTTCGACGGGCGTTTCATAGGACGTGGAGGACACATAAATTGGCCAGCCCGTTCTCCTGATCTTACACCTCTGGACTTCTTTCTGCGGGGTACGATAAAGGAGAATGTGTACCGTGATGTGCCTACAACCCCAGAGGGTATGAAACAACGTATCGTGCAGCCTGCGGCGACATTACACCAGATGTACTGCGGCGTGTACGACATTCATTACGCCAGAGATTGCAATTGTGCGCAGCAAATGATGGCCACCACATTGAACATCTATTGGCCTGACATGTCGGGACACACTCTATTCCACTCCGTAATTGAAAACGGAAACCACGTGTGTACGTGTACCTCATCCCTCATGGTAATGTACATGTGCGTCAGTGAAAAAGACCAATAAAAAGGTGTTAGCATGTGGGCGTAATGTGCTGTTCCAGTCTCTTCTGTACCTAAGGTCCATCACCGTTCCCTTTGGATCCCTACGTAATTCGGTGCTCTCCGATACACACGATCGAACAGCGGAGGAGTGGTACTCAAGCGTCAACTTTAGGTTACAATATCTCCGGATGTAATTAAAATTTTACAATGCAACAAACGGCACTGATTACGTATTTGTTTATATGTTCAGATGTGCTAACAAAACTAACGGGGTTCCATTTAAAAAAACGTAGGTTTGTGTTAAAAAACATATTTCCGTACATTTTTCATGGTTTGTATTAACCAATTACACTAGCCCCTCTCCTCATGTTCGGTCTGTGGAATCGATTCGTCAGTATTTGATGTGGTTTACGAAATATATCCAGCGGTAATGTTAGGTGACTCACCTTGTACATTGTGTATGGTTATGTGCCGTCCTTAATTTTTAAAAATAGAGCTTGCGGTACCGTGACCTTCTGGCCGCGGTTTTTCAAATTTAGACTCCTTAAAAAGTTCTTTCAACGCTTTTCTGAGCACTTTAAAGGTGTGAATACAACATTTGTGCTGGTAAAAAAAGTAAATAAATAAAAACCTCCCATTTGCTTCAACAATCTTTTATTAATTAGTTAAATATTATTTGTCAATATACGATTTGCTACAGTTAGGTGAACACACTTAACTTCGAACTATAAACGGAAAATCTTACAAGTTTTAACGCACAGCTTATAAAACTGTCTAAAGCTTTGAAAGTTATTTGCCGTCCCCCCCTCCTCTCTCTCTCTCTTCCCTTATTCTTGCTGTCCATAGCCTCCCCGAAGATTGGATGGATTACACAATGCAAAATCAGTACTGTCGGGCGCACCCTGTGCAACGTTGCACATTAGCAGCGGCTGATTCTTCCACAACCGGCTCAATCGTCTTAGGGTGGGCGTTCCTCTTTGCAAGACCAACATGCGAAAATGGGGCATCCTTCCAGCTGATGATCGATTTCTGATTCAAAGTTGTTGAAGGATTGGTTCCCTTTTCCATGTTATAGGCAGTGCGAAAGATTGCCGTCGTGATTTCTTTCTCTTTGATACGATTTTTAAGCAAACATTTTCCAGTGTTTTTTGTTGGGACTCTGCCAAAAATTCTTCGGCTGCTCTGGCGCAGGACTGTCTTTCTGATCAAAAATCTTTTATCTCAACGTTGTTTGTTACTGGGCACAAATTTCCCAAAAACTAGTGATATTACATCCAGTCCATTGCTTAGACAATTTAATACTGTTTTCTTTCAGCGCCTAGAGATCCAACTTTTCGACAAACCACACAGCCAAATTTGTTGTTGTGCACAATAAGCGAACTGTATTTTGTAGGAAACTCGCTCTTTTGTGCAAAGTTGTACAGAAATGATTTTATGTAAAATTATATCTTATGTAAATAAGGTTTTGTAAATGTACATAAAGTCATATTTTATGTAAAATCATATCTGTATGAGACGAATAAAGTCTCTGAAATTGTCATTTCATTTGTATAAGCACCTGCACTTGGGTTTCAGGCTGGATCCCCCATTTACGTTCGATGTTTCGGTGCTATTCCAGAACGTGCAGAGCCCCGGGAATTCTGTTCGTGTGTAAGGGGAATTTAAAGTAGACTGGGGCGGCAGTGAGAACTTGGACCAAGGAGGGATGCGTGCCAGTGCAATCCGTGCAGTTGTGTGAACCGCTGTGCCAAGGTAACTTCAAGGCTAACGCACCTTCCTCGTAAGCAGAAGACCCGGGCTCGATTCCCGACATTGGTACAAGTTTTCACTCGTCGCTACCCTCTACATACACAAAAATGAGCAGATGGGCGTTTTTATAGAGCTTACGTTCCAGTTTTAGGCGTGTCCATTTTCGGAATCAAACTGTGTGATTTGCGTGCCATATGCAGCCGACGACTACCGCTGGTGAGAGAAATGCGGTGGCAAAACCCGTTGAGCAATACGTTCCGCGTGATGTGGCGATTCGTTCCTGAGGGTGCACCAACCGAGATGGGAAGCGTTTGTCGTGCTTCAGGATGAAAGACACGTGCCGCGCGAGGGCGGCTTTACGTCTCGGCTATTCACTTGGCGCGAAATACCGGCTGGCGCCTGCTTCTCGCCTCCCCGCTCGAGCGCCCCATCGCGTGAAGGTCGTTTGTCCCGAAAAGGGAGCCGCGCCGCGACGCCAGACTCTGCTGCGTTTTTTTGCGTCGCGCCGCGTCGATATCTCCGGAGCCACAACCGCGGCTTCGCGTGACAGCCTTCGCGGCTTGTTCCTCGGATCGATGTGGCATTTGCTGCTCAGATGAGGCACTCGTAGGAACAGCGACTCTCCTGTCGGCCATCAGTTGGGTTTGAGGCTGACGAATGTCGAGATTCTTAGTATCTACGATAGTGTGAAATTAGGAACAAATAAGAAAAATAGAAAGACACGACTTTGGAAAGTGGAGAGCATTTTTTGTAGATCACAGTGCAGGGAAAATTTCATAGAGTGGGGTACGAGAATATGACGGCTGGATTGAGTAAAAAAAAAGGGGGTAGAGGGAGGAAATTAAGTCGTGGTTGCAATAAAGATCCATTTACGAGTTCTTTATTAGGACGCGTTTCGCCTGTAGTGAAAGGTATCTTCAAACAACCTTGGAAAATTACAAAACCCAATACAAATATAATGACCATATACACTACTGGCCTTTAAAATTGCTACACCAAGAAGAAATGCAGATGATAAACGTGTATTCATTGGACAAATATATTATGCTAGAACTGACATGTGATTACATTTTCACGCAATTTGGGTGCATAGATCCTGAGAAATCAGTACCCAGAACAACCGCCTCTGGTCGTAATAACGGCCTTGATACGCCTGCGCATTGAGTCAAACAGAGCTTGGATGGCGTCTGCAGGTACAGTTGCCCATGCAGCTTCAACACGATACCACAGTTCATCAACACTAGTGACTGGCGTATTTTGACGAGCCAGTTGCTCAGCCACCATTGACCACACGTTTTCAGTTGGTGAGAGAGCTGGAGAATGCGCTGGCAAGGGCAGCAGTCGAACATTTTTTGTGTCCAGAAAGGCCCGTACAGGACCTGCAACATGCGGTCGTGCATTATCCTGCTGAAATGTAGGGATTCGCAGGGATCGAATGAACGGTAGAGCCACGGGTCTTAACACATCTGAAAAGTAACGTCCCTGTTCAAAGTGCCGTCAGTGAGAACAAGAGGTGACCGAGACGTGTAACTAATGGCACCCCATACCGTCACGCCGGGTGATAGGCCAGTATGGCGATGACGAATACACGCTTCCAATGTGCGTTCACCGCGATTTCGCCAAACACGCTTGCGACCATCATGTTGCTGTAAACAGAAACTGGATTCATCCGAAAAAATGGCGTTTTGCCATTCGTGCACCCAGGTTGGTCGTTGAGTACACCATTGCAGGCGCTCGTGTCCGTGATGCAGCGTCAAAGGTAACCAATGCCATGGTCTCCGAGCTGATAGTCTATGCTGCTGCAAACTTCGTCTAACTGTTCGTGCAGATGGTTGTTGTCTTGCAAACGTCCCCATCTGTTGACTCAGGGATCGAGACGTGGCTGCACGATCCGTTACAGCCATGCGGATAAGATACCTGTCATCTCGACTGCTAGTGATACGAGGCCGTTGGGACCCAGCACGGCGTTCCGTATTACCCTCCTGAACCCACCGAGACTGCTAACAGTCACTGGATCTCGACCAACGCGAGCAGCAATGTCGCGATACGATAAACCGCAATCGCGATAGGCTACAATCCGACCTTTATCAAAGTTGTAAACGTGATGGTACGCATTTCTCCTCCTTACACGAGGCATCACAACAACGTTTCACCAGGCAACGCCGGTCAACTGCTGTTTGTGTATGAGAAACCGGTTGGAAACTTTCCTCATGTCAGCACGTAGTAGGTGTCGCCAGCGGCGTCAGCCTTGTGTGAATGCTCTGAAAAGCTAATCATTTGCATATCACTGCATCTTCTTCCTGTCGGTTAAATTTCGCGTCTGTAGCACGTCATCTTCGTGGTGTAGCAATTTAAAGGCCAGTAGTGTACAAAATTTAACACTTACTGAACTATGGGTAAATACTCATGTCATGAAATGACGGATAACATTTAACCCAGGAAAGATTGCGCCAAGTGCGTGTATAACTCTAAAATACGGAACAATGCTGATGGTCGCAGTTTGTACCTAAAACAAGAACGACATTACGTTGTGCATATATAACAGATGTAAACAGGCCCTATTTTGTGTTTAAGGGGCGTCATCTCCAAATGACGGTTTTTTATGTGGTTGACAGAACCTGTATTTTCAAAAAAAAGTCATATTAAATTTTACCAAATGAGAGTCCTATTCTATCTTTATCGACTTGTGGTAAGTTACCACATTACTGTAAACATTTTGCCTGTTTCTCTTTTATAGCTATTGCTAATGTTGTACACGATCTAATGTCGTTCGTGTTTTGGGTACAAAATGCGACTAACGGTACTGTTGCGTATTTTAGCGTTATACATGCACTTGGCTTATTCTTTCCTGGATGTATTTTTATGCATTTGACTCCTCATGTCATGAGATAATTATTTACCCACAGTTCGGTAAGAGTTAATCTTTATATTTCATACCATGAGAGCTAGTACACACTTCAGTTACCGTCCCCCCTTCCCCCCCCCCCCAATCCCCCCTCAATCAAACGCAATTTAGGACCTGTAACTTATATGTTATAAGGTAAACAATATTGACGTGGTTTTGTTGTTTTAGAATTTTTGCAATTGGCCACTATATTTGTAATGGGTTTTGTAATTTTCCTAGATTATCTGAAGATGCTTTTCAATACAGCCGAAACGGTCGCAAATGAATAATTTTTTGCCACCACGACTGAATTCTGTCTATGACATTAACACAATTGCCGTACCACTGCCGCACAGTTTGGGAATGGAGTGGAATGACTTTCGAAAGAAAAAAAAAAGACCCTGTTCAGAGGACAATAAAGTTTCAACGTCAGAAAGGATAGCAAATTTATTGTGAATATACGACGTACTAGGAAGGAAACATTATTCAGTTTGTACAAGATATGGGGGTTGCAGGGCTCCACTGGGGTAAAGCTCTAGTCGACTTGTTTTGCTACTGAAATGAACTGAGTATCTGTCCCCTCTCTACGTGTCCCCCATTACGGTCCAGTTGTTCAAGTGGCTCAAATGGCTCTGAGCACTATGGGATTCAACTTCTAAGGTAATCAATCCCCTAGAACTTAGAACTACTTAAACCTAACTAAGGACATCACACACATTCATGCCCGAGGCAGGATTCGAACCTGCGACCGCAGCGGTCGCGCGGTTCCACACTGTAGCGGCTAGAGCCGCTCGGCCACCCCGGCCGGCGGTCCAGTTGTATCTAAGGGAAGTGTCCTCTCGGAAACTGAAGGAACGGTTCTCCCTAACATGTGTACTGTAGTTGTGAGCCCTGATTAAACTATAACAATTACTAAGTAGCGATGGGAAGTATCAGCTATTGTAATGAAACAAAGGTTACAAATTAGGTATGTATCGTTATGACTCCAATGACTGCTCAGAACAAACAAGGGTTAAGTACTCATCATGGGAGAATGAGTCCGTATACAAATATGAGCGTGTGATAAGTGTGGAACTTCGAAGGGAAAAGACTGGAAAAACTCTAGTAAAATGGACAGGACGAACAAGAAATCATGTTAACTGACTGCTAATCACGGAATTGAAGTGTTGGTGATTACTGCATAGGAACGTTAGTAAAGAGAAACAGAACACCAGAGAGTAAAATCATGGCCGAAATGTCTCCACATAGTGACTGATCAATCTGAACCAATGCGCCTATCATTCCACACGCGGTGGCTGCGACACTTCCGTTATTTGCGCGTGACGAGGTGTGCTGAGGTGGCAGGCAGGATATGACGCCAGCATGGCGCGCCCCCTCCGCGTCGTGAATTGCCTTCTTCTCTCGCGGGGAAGAATGCTGTTCTCTGAGCTTCTCGACGACCGCGACCACCCACTGGGGCTCCCGGCGAGGAAGTGCTTACTACAGCTCTCAGCGAGGAAGTATTTGATGCTTTACTCTTCTGCACCTTCTCGGGGGGCCGGCCGGGGTGGCCGAGCGGTTCTAGGCGCTACAGTCCGGAACTGCGCGACCGCTACGGTCGCAGGTTCGAATCCTGCCTCGGGCATGGATGTGTGTGATGTCCTTAGGTTAGTTAGGTTTAAGTAGTTCTAAGTTTTACGGGACTGATGACCTCAGAAGTTAAGTCCCATAGTGCTCAGAGCCAAGCCAGCTTTCTCGTGGCGAGCCCATCAGAACTGCCATTTTGGCCAATCTGAGATCGCATTCTTGATTTTCACCAATCCGAAAGCTCCTAACAATTTTGTTCTGGAACGTTCAGCGTCGATTCTTTTGCAAGATTCCAGTCCCTGGCCTATCCGAACTCTTCTTTCAAGCAAGTTGCCCTGCCGTCCTATGACACATCGCCGTTGCCAAAGATTCCGATTTTCGCCCTATCAAATGGCGTCCCGCCGAAAACTTTCTGTAACTTTGTCTTCTCAATGTTTATGTTCAAGGCGACTCTCGACACTATACAAAGAACTCGCCTGTGGAGGCACCCCATGCTTACTGCACAATATTGCTGTGTTATCGCAAGAGATTTGCCATTTACGTTGGTGATCTGTCGTTCGGAGAAACGTCTTTATTTGGCCGGAGCTACCTCCCAGCGCGTTCAGACATCCTGCTGAAGGCAGCCCAACGCTGTAAGAACTTGTAAGAGCCATGTTTTCACTCTCCGCTAAGTACCAGACTGAATTAAACCAGCACTTTAGAATTTAGAGAAATTAAAGGCAATTCTCTACTATCATCACCCACTCGCACGGATAATACCGATCTTTTGGTTGTACATCGAAATTTATTGATTAATTAGACTTATCTTATCGAGGGATTAAATGTGCTGAGAAAAAGGAGAATGAAACACGTGGCTGGCTACAGTCTGACGCGTTTCATGGTATACATCGTGTACACAGACCTGCCACATCTGGCACCAACAGGGGCTCTAACACGGTTGCGCATCGAATCGAACTGAGCTATCAAGACCAACCCAAGTACTTCATTCCACGCTGCTTCACTCTCTATACCAGAGTTCATCAATTGTAGTGCCTGGCGATTAGTCGCATGCAATCCTGACTAACCATTTTCTCTGGGCGAGAGAACTACGGGACATGACAGCCAGGAAAACACTCGAACAACGTCTATATCGAAGTAGGCTTGGCTCAAATGGCTCTGAGCACTACGAGACTTAACTTCTGAGATCATCAGTCCCCTAGAACTTAGAACTACTTAAAGCTAACTAACCTAAGGACATCACACACATCCATGCCCGAGGCAGGATTCGAACCTGCGGCCGTAGCGGTCGCGCGGTACCGGACTTTAGAGCCTAGAACCGCTCGGCCACCCCGGCCGGCATCGAAGTAGGTTAGAAGAGGTAGGGCAGTAATCGGTCTTGCGTTATCCTGTTTACAGATTACGACAGGAGACCTCAAAAAGAGGGTACGGCCTCAGCATTCACACAGCAGAAATGTCATGACTTCTGTTCGCATTAGTATTAGTATGTTGTGAACCAAACGGCATCCCATACCACCACACCGTAACCTGCTCTGTATAAAGAGGACTATGCAATCTGGTAACTTCGTTCTCTATGGAGTGGCAGTAATAACGTGACAATTGTTGTCGTTGGGCACACTGATGTCGGCACCCCTCTCTCTGCTGCTGCATCATGGGAAGCTGCAGTAAGGATTGCTGTGCTGATAGTCGGCGGTGTTTAAGATGTTGTCGCACAGTCTATGTGGATAACTTAACTTGCTTCAAAAATCCCATTTCGTGTCTCTAGGTATGTGTCGTGGCTGTAAGGTCCTGCATAGTCGAGCAATATCTGTCCTCTTGCATGCTAGACGCGTAAGGGCTGCTGCAAAATCGAGCGAAAGTAGTCTGTCCTCTCGGACACTTAGACTTGTTGTGGTTGTTGATATCCTGCACAGTTGATCAGAAAGTGTCTGTCCTTTTGCACACTAGATACGTTGGGGCTGCCAAAATCCTGCACAGGCAAGCCAACAACGGCTGTCTCCTCAGATGCTACACGTGTTGGAGCTGCGGAGACACCGCACAGACGAGTGAACAATGACTGTCCTCTCGGATCATAGATTCATTGGGGCTGTCGAGATCCTGCACCGTCGGGCGAGCAATGTCTGTCCCCTCAGACATTCGATGCGTTGGGGTTCATATGTTGCACTGTCGCGTAAGGAGTCTGTCCTCTCGGACGCCAAACTCCTTGGAGCTTTTGAGATCCTACATGTCCCTCCTGAACCCATCAATTCCATGTTCGCTAGGCAGTCGTGGAATCCCCGCCTACGGGAGCAGCAGTATCTTATAACGATAACTGAATTCCGACACGTGCTGAGAGACGTGTCTCCTTCTTACATTCGGTAGAACACAATATTCTCACACACAATACTGAAATGTGATTTCTGAATGAAAAACCCACTATATGATATTACCTTATGTAGATGGCGTTACTGTTTTGTGCAGTTGGTCTGGAATGCATATCCTTCAGATATCCAAGCTAGCAGTACCTTTCATGGCATTTTCTTGCATACCGCCCTCACCGTGTTGCAGTTCTAATAGCCAGTTTGTGTAGCGGGCTAGAGTTAGAGAACATTCAGAACGTGTGGTGCGTGGTGCCCACTCCTCAGGGGATCCAGTGTCTGGTAAACAGTTCACGAGCCACCACCAAGAGCGACCCAACGGTATGTATCGAAGCATTATCTTACTGACACCATACTCTCCTGGTGAAAGATTCTAAGTGGCTCAGTTCTGGAGCAAGAATATTAGCTACATTTCCCAGTATCGTCAGGGTCTAACATTTGCTGCCCTGCCATCCTCTTCAAAGAAATATATCTCTACTGTCCTAAATCCCCTTCCCCCGCGAGGCGTTCTCTCCGCGGTCCGCGCCCGCGGCCGCGCGTCGGCGGTCGCTGAGAGGCTGGCGTCGGCGTCTGTGGCGGCGTCGGTGTAACTGCCTCGTCCGCCCTGGTCGCTCGTTCGTTTTCTTTGCTGAGCCTCAGTGCTGGTTCCCATGCCTTGCTGAGGTCATAGCCGCAATCTCTGTTGATGAGTCCATCCCTGGTACGAATTTCGATAGCCTCTCTAACGACGATGTCCCAGTGCGGCGTCGGTGTAACTGCCTCGTCTTCCCTGGTCGCTCGTTCGTTTTCTTTGCTGAGCCTCAGTGCTGGTTCCCATGCCTTGCTGAGGTCATAGCCGCAATCTCTGTTGATGAGTCCATCCCTGGTACGAATTTCGATAGCCTCTCTAACGACGATGTCCCAGTATTTAGATGTCTGTGCCAAGTCCCTGGTACGTTGATAGTCCATTTCGTGATTTTCGGACAAACAGCGCTCTGCAACTGCCGATATGTTGGAGTACATAAGTCGAGGGTGCCTCTGATGTTCTCGGCAACGATCTTCGATGGTGCGCACTGTCTGTCCAATGTAAGTCTTCCCACACTCACAGGGAATCTGGTATATGCCGGCCTTCCACAAACCGAGCTCGTCTTTGACACTTCGCAGTAATGCTCGTGTTTTATTGGGTGGGCAAAAGATAGTTCATACTCGGTGTTTCCTCAATATTCGTCCTATTTTCCCCGATAGTGCGCCAGTATACGGTATATAGCCGGTGGCTATCTCTTCCTCCGTGACTTCGTCCATCTCCACACGCTGTACGGTAGAGGTGGGGCGGAGAGGGCGTCTGATCTGCCATTCCGAGTACCCGTTTTTCCGAAATACAGTTTTGAGGTGTTCCAGCTCGTGGGGCAGACTCTCTGTGTCCGAGATGGTGCGCGCCCTGTGCACCAGTGTTTTTAGCACCCCATTCCTCTGCGAAGGGTGGTGGCAGCTATTTGCATGCAAATACAGGTCGGTGTGCGTTTTCTTCCTGTATACCCCATGGCCCAGGGTGCCATCCGCTCTTGTTTTTACCATGACGTCCAGGAATGGTAAACTTCCTTCTGCTTCGGTCTCCATAGTGAATCTGATGTTCGGATGTATGGAGTTCAGGTGTGTAAGGAAGTCTAGGAGTTTGTACAGAAAATTGGAGTAGATATCAGTACAAACATCATTTCCACCCTTTTTATTGCTCCTGAAAACCACACATTGCATGTTGTACCACCATGCAGCGAGACCTTCAGAGGTTGTGGTCCAGAGTGCTGTACACACCGGCACCTCTAATATCCAGTAGCACGTCCTCTTGCATTGATGCATGCCTGTATTCTTCGTGGCATACTCTCTACAAGTTCATCAAGGCACTGTTGGTCCAGATTGTCCCACTCCTCAACGGGGATTCGGCGTAGATCCCCCATAGTGGTTGGTGGGTTACGTCGTCCATAAACAGCCTTTTTTATCAATCCCAGTCATGTTCGACAGGGTTTATGTCTGGAGAACATGATGGCCACTCTAGTCGAGGGTTATCGTTATCCTGAAGGAAGTCATTCCCAAGATGTGCACGATGGGGGCACGAATTGTCGTCCATGAGAACGAATGCCTTCCCCAATATGCTGCCGATATGGTTGCACTATCGAGTGGAGGATGCCATTACCGCGCCTTCCATGACCACCAGCGGAGTACGTTGGCCCCAGATAATGCCACTCCAAAACAGCAGGGAACTGCTACAGTCGCAGGTTCGAATCCTGCCTCGGTCATGGATGTGTGTGATGTCCTTAGTTTAGTTAGGTTTAAGTAGTTCTAAGTTCTAGGGGACTGATGCCCTCAGATGTTAAGTCCCATAGTGCTCAGAGCCAATTGAACCGTTTGAACGTCCACATTGCTGTACTCGCAGGACAGTGTGTCTAAGGCGTTCAGCCTGACCGGGTTGCCGCCAAATATGTCTCCGACGACTGTCTGGTTGAAGGCATATGCGACACTCATCGGTGAAGAGAATGTGATACCAATCCTGAGCGGTCTATTCGGCATGTTGATGGGAACATCTGTACCGCGCTGCATGGTGTCGTGGTTGCGAAGATGGACCTCGCAAATGGAAGTCGGCAGCGAAGTTGCACATCATGAAGCCTATTGAGCACAGTTTGAGTCGTAACACGACGTCCTGTGGCTGCGTTATTCAACATTGTCGTATTGCTGTCAGGGTTCCTCCGAGCCATAATCCGTAGGTAGCGGTAGTCCACTGCAGTAGTAGCGCTTGGGCGGACTGAGCGAGGCATGTCATTGACAGTTCCTGTCTCTCTGTATCTCCTCCATGTCCGAACAACATTGCTTTGGTTCCCTCCGAGACTCCTGGACACTTCCCTTGTTGACAGCCCTTCCTGACATAAAGTAACAATGCGGACGCAATCGAACTACGGTATTGACCGTCAAGGCATAGTTTGACTACAGACAACAGGAGCCGTGTACCTCCTTTCTGGTGGAATGACTGGAACTCATCGGCTGTCGGAACCCGACCGTCTATGGGCGTTGCTCATGCATGGTTGTTTACATATTTGGGCGGATTTAGTGACATCTCTGAACAATCAAAGTGACTGTCTCTGTGGTACAATATCCACAGTCAACGTCTATCTTCAGGAGTTCTGGGAACACGGATGATGCAAAACTCTTTTTGATGGGTGAATATAGAAAGCTCGTCAAAAACACTTCTACAAAACTTTCCTACTCTTCGGCCTTTTGGAGCACCATTTGACTAGATGTATGTCGCGACATTGAAAATCTGGATAATATGTACGATAAAAAGTCTTAGGTGTTGAGAAGATAGAACGGATAACAAAAGAGCTGGATAATCGATTTTATCGCCGTGCAGATGCAATAAGAGACAGTAAAGGGATCTTGTGAAACTCCTTGACATTTCTGAAGGAAAAGTGTTTAGATTATACTACTTGGAAATATTAGTAGTTCTTGTTGCAAGAGAATATTCTCCAAGCGCTACCATAACGGATACTTCAGGCATTTTAAATACCGGCTTCCTTCAGATTTTCCAGTTCGTATCTCTGAAACATTTAAAAATAGATAACAAATTTAAATGGCAGTTTCGCTTCAAAATATTTGTTGATGTTTCTTAAAGTACGGATGATTATGAAATGTTGGTTGGTATTATATTAATGATTTTTAAGTTAGGACCACCTGTATGCAGCTGAATACGGCAGTATTAAATGATAGAATCCACGATATTTAGTCCCAAGGAAGCTGAAAAGGAGTAAATAATCCTACAGTAATTTTAATACTATCTATCACACCTCGCAGCTTTACAGTTTTGCATAAAGAAAACGTCAACCGAGGTAGGTACTGAAGTAACGTTAGGTACTTCCGTCAATGTCAGCTGACTTGTGAGAACCAGTTCTCGTGATTTTCTGTTCCATGTGTCGCCGAGGTTCTCCCACGCCGTGCGACTTCCTGCGTTGTCCCGTAGCCCAGGAAATTGCGGAGCTCCATTCTAGGCATGCCAGTCTTGTTTTGCGATTTAACGTTGTACTGCCGTTCCAGTTTCCATCTCCGCTAATAACGTAAAGAAACTGTTTCACAAGAACAATGAGATAAATGGGAAAGAGAAGGAAATGTTTAATGTCATGTCTGCAAAGACGATAAACGAAGCAGCTCTGCACCTCATTGGCCCTTCCGTTATACATACGTAGTACGTATCGAGGCTCAAGAACCCCCCTCCCCCCTACACACACACACACACACACACACCACACGCACACACACACACACACACACACACACACATATATATATATATATATATATATATATATATATATATATATATGGAGAGAGAGAGAGAGAGAGAGAGAGAGAGCGTTTACTGACTGAAATAGGACAGTATTTCAATCAAGTGAAAGTAACAGGATCAAAATGAAGTGCAAATATCGTCATTTCAAGTCTAGTTGTAAAATGTTGGTAGGAACGACATCCTTTTGTTCCAAAATAAAAGTCTTTGTTCATTCCTTTGCTGAAAACACTTCTGTGATGTTATCAGCTATTTATTTTGCATCTAAATCTTTAGCAACAAATATTTCAGTCAAACAATAATTATGTCATCTGAAAATTAGTCTACGCTGTCACCGTTGCATGCTCAACTTCACCTTTTAACTGAATACTTTATTTTGACTGTAGCAAATTTACTCATTTGGCAGCGTAGCCTGTCACCTCGACCAGCAGGATATTAATTGAATAAATGTCCTGAAAACAATATAAGATATACAGTAAAAAATTAAAAATTACTTCCTACTCACTTCATCCGTTCTCTTCGTGTATTTTCTTAGTGCTGGTGATTCAGCGTACACTCTGTAATATACTGACCTTGATAATGCTCTGATAGTGTTGCTGATGTGTTCAGTTTTGCGGTTAAGGTTTGATACAAGCGATATAGTATGTTCTGGAAAGAGAACAAGACTAGAATTGCAGGTTAACTACGAACTTTCGATGAAAGCAAAAATTCTTGTTAATATTTCTTTACATTTTGTATACGAACTGACTGCTACCGACAAAATTTCAGGTATTGATCAAGACTGTGTGAGATTACGTTCTTTCGCGGCATATTTCACAAATGAAATCTTTTTCTGGTTATCAACTGAGTAACATCGTTGTTGACAGAATATTTTCACTCTGCGGCCGAGTGAGCACTGATATAAAAATTACTGGCTGATTAAAAATATCTGCCGGACCGAGACTAGAAGTCGGGGTCTTTACTTTCCGCGTTCTTTTTTTTTTTTCGTCGTAGCGGACGTCACATGACATCCATTGAAGTTCGTTGTTGATCTTTTTACACAATTTGTTTTTTATTCCAGAGGCTAGCCACCTCTCTGACCGAACACGCTGAGCTACCGTGCCGGCTAACATCTGACAAGGGAACCTCCCCATCGCACCCCCCTCAGATTTAGTTATAAGTTGGCACAGTGGATAGGCCTTGAAAAACTGAACACAGATCAACCGAGAAAACAGGAAGAAGTTGTGTGGAACTATGAAAAAAATAAGCAAAATATACAAACTGAGTAGTCCATGTGCAAGATAAGCAACATAAAGGACACTCTAAGCGGAGGAGAGCCGTGGTCCCGTGGTTAGCGTGAGCAGCTACGGAACGAGAGGTTCTTGGTTCAAATCTTCCCCAGAGCGAAAAGTATAATTTTTTATTTTCAGACAATTATCAAAGTTCAGGCACTCACGCATAATCAACTTCGCTCTCCAAAATTCCAGGACATGTTCAGATATGCTTGTCCAGCAGGATTTGACGGTCTACACACGGAAAAATTTATAACGTTAAAAAGATATGTTTTGGCAGAGCACGGGGAAAACTTTGCGACTGTGAAACTGTTGCATTCATTTGTTGCAGTTTATGTGACAAACTCTTATGTTTTCATCACTTTTTTGGGAGTGATTATCACATCCACAAGAAAACCTAAATCGGGCAAGGTAGAAGAATCTTTTTACCCATTCGCCAAGTGTACAAGTTAGGGGGGTCGACAACATATTCCTGTCATGTGACGCACATGCCGTCACCAGTGTCGTATAGAATATCTCAGATTTGTTTTCCTATGGAGGAATCGGGTGACCTATGACCTTGCGATCAAATGTTTTCGGTTCCCATTGGAGAGGCACGTCCTTTCGTCTACTAATCGCTCGGTTTTGCGGTGCGGTCGCAAAACACAGACACTAAACTTATTACAGTGAACAGAGGCGTCAATGAACGAACGGACAGATCATAACTTAGCGAAAATAAAGAAAGTAAACTTTTCACTCGAGGAAGACTTGAACCAAGGACCTCGCGTTCCGTAGTTGCTAACGCTAACCACGGGACCGCGGCGCTCCTGAGGTCACACTATCCTTGATGTTGCCTGTCTTCGCATGGACTACTCAGTTTGTATATTTTGCTTATTTTTTTCATAGTTCCACACAACTTCTTCCTGTTTTCTCGATTGATCTGTGTTCAGTTTTTCAAGGCCTATCCACTGAGCCAACTTATAACTAAATCTGAAGGGGGTGCGATGGGGAGGTTCCCTTGTGAGCCACCAAAGCACGACTCATGACCCGTCCTCACAGTTTTAATCTGTCAGGAGGTTTCAGAACATCGTTGTCAGCAAACTCTACAGTCTATCATTATGAATGAAAAGTTCTCGGGTTTCTAGCCGCGTCAAGCGGTTGAAATTACTCTCGCTTCGGCCAAGCACTCCTCGTCCATTGTCAAGTGGTTTGGCTCCCTGTACGTCCCTTACATACACCGGCTGCCTGCTGTCGCCTTACTGGTACTCACGGTATCGCCTTATAAGTTGACTCGGCGTCTGTTGTTGACGGTTGAAACGCCCCCCTTATATAGAAAAATTATGAATTACTGAGCTGGTAAACCTCTTAAACTGAACGTACTGAGACATTTCTCTTTTTACTTAATCTGATCAACAGTAAAATGATATTTTTTTTTTTTTTTTTTTTTTTTTAGCGCAACGCAATCTGACTTTCAATAAGCCCTACAAAAGAATGTCTCTGATTAACAATAACCTATACCTTTCATGAATCACTTAGCTCACAAAAATCTTCATTACTCTACTACTGCAATACAGCGAGCGCCGCCAATAGTGCCAGCTAAATAAAAAATTCTAACTACTGAAGGCACTAACTACTGATAGGCATAGTTAGCAAATGAAAGATTTTGATAGAGAACAAACAATGTATTTACCTTAATAGTGGTTCAAATGGCTCTGAGCACTATGGGACTCAACATCTTATTTCATAAGTCCCCTAGAACTTAGAACTACTTAAACCTAACTAACCTAAGGACATCACACACACCCATGCCCGAGGCAGGATTCGAACCTGCGACCGTAGCAGTCCCGCGGTTCCAGCGCCAGAACCTTAATAGTGTTCAAAATCATAATATATATCAGTTCATGACATGCAGTCTTACAAATTACCTTTTTCTGACGGACACACGTCCAGATCGTCCGCTCTCAAAACTCCGCCATCTCTCTTCCCACATCCACCACTGCTGGCGGCTCACCTCCAACTGCGCAACGCTACGCGCTGTTCACATCCATCTGCCCAACACTACACAAGCGAATATTCCAACAGTATGTCCATGCAGCCGCAGACTGCACACAGCATAGTCAGTGATTTTCATACAGAGCGCTAAGTGGCGTTACCAACATAAAAACCCAAATAGCCTACTTACACAGTTACTTTCTCTGACTAGATCGTCTGCTCGTTCATGTGCGTTGAAATGTTTGCCTACTTTTACAGTCAAAATCGAATGTACTGTCCTCTGTTATAAAAGGGTTGAACTGAAATTACTATTGCGAAAAGCGTGTCTCAGCGCCCACATTTACATAAAAACAAATCTAACTCGCGTTCACTGTGCAGAAAATTAAATCAAACCTGTTACTCGAAAACCACTACCAAAATCAAACTGTGCATTGCCAAAAAAAATTGAAACACTGAAATCGCGTAGCAACACTATGTAACTCAACTGTTCACTGGCTTATTAAAAATCTGAATAACAAAGAAAATGCTTAGAATTTGTGCGGTGGAAACGTGAGATGAGATACGAAAGAACCAACAAAATTCGGGAAGTACCTCACCCGAAAAGTTGCAGCATAATCAGCAGCAACGGCACAGCAAGAAGAAATCGTGCCATCCAAAATATGCCAAAGTAAAACCAAACTACCGTAAGAAAGATGATTTTCTCACACTATAAAACCTCTTGCTTTAAATAAAAATACTAATCCTTTCATGATAATGACAAAGCTGTATTTTACACTCTTATTTTACAAGAACATACACATCACAGGAAACCAAAAACTTTCTTTACAAAAGTCGTACAAGGGAATGCTTTTACGATTATGTGAATTGAAATGAATTGAATTAAAATGACCTAAACTGAGGTGGAGGGAGGTGGACTGTTCTTTTGCAAGAGTCGCTAACATTATCAGTGCGCGCCAACAAGAATTTTTACCTTAAAAATACACTCCTGGAAATGGAAAAAAGAACACATTGACACCGGTGTGTCAGACCCACCATACTTGCTCCGGACACTGCGAGAGGGCTGTACAAGCAATGATCACACGCACGGCACAGCGGACACACCAGGAACCGCGGTGTTGGCCGTCGAATGGCGCTAGCTGCGCAGCATTTGTGCACCGCCGCCGTCAGTGTCAGCCAGTTTGCCGTGGCATACGGAGCTCCATCGCAGTCTTTAACACTGGTAGCATGCCGCGACAGCGTGGACGTGAACCGTATGCGCAGCTGACGGACTTTGAGCGAGGGCGTATAGTGGGCATGCGGGAGGCCGGGTGGACGTACCGCCGAATTGCTCAACACGTGGGGCGTGAGGTCTCCACAGTACATCGATGTTGTCGCCAGTGGTCGGCGGAAGGTGCACGTGCCCGTCGACCTGGGACCGGACCGCAGCGACGCACGGATGCACGCCAAGACCGTAGGATCCTACGCAGTGCCGTAGGGGACCGCACCGCCACTTCCCAGCAAATTAGGGACACTGTTGCTCCTGGGGTATCGGCGAGGACCATTCGCAACCGTCTCCATGAAGCTGGGCTACGGTCCCGCACACCGTTAGGCCGTCTTCCGCTCACGCCCCAACATCGTGCAGCCCGCCTCCAGTGGTGTCGCGACAGGCGTGAATGGAGGGACGAATGGAGACGTGTCGTCTTCAGCGATGAGAGTCGCTTCTGCCTTGGTGCCAATGATGGTCGTATGCGTGTTTGGCGCCGTGCAGGTGAGCGCCACAATCAGGACTGCATACGACCGAGGCACACAGGGCCAACACCCGGCATCATGGTGTGGGGAGCGATCTCCTACACTGGCCGTACACCACTGGTGATCGTCGAGGGGACACTGAATAGTGCACGGTACATCCAAACCGTCATCGAACCCATCGTTCTATCATTCCTAGACCGGCAAGGGAACTTGCTGTTCCAACAGGACAATGCACGTCCGCATGTATCCCGTGCCACCCAACGTGCTCTAGAAGTTGTAAGTCAACTACCCTGGCCAGCAAGATCTCCGGATGTGTCCCCAATTGAGCATGTTTGGGACTGGATGAAGCGTCGTCTCACGCGGTCTGCACGTCCAGCACGAACGCTGGTCCAACTGAGGCGCCAGGTGGAAATGGCATGGCAAGCCGTTCCACAGGACTACATCCAGCATCTCTACGATCGTCTCCATGGGAGAATAGCAGCCTGCATTGCTGCGAAAGGTGGATATACACTGTACTAGTGCCGACATTGTGCATGCTCTGTTGCCTGTGTCTATGTGCCTGTGGTTCTGTCAGTGTGATCATGTGATGTATCTGACCCCAGGAATGTGTCAATAAAGTTTCCCCTTCCTGGGACAATGAATTCACGGTGTTCTTATTTCAATTTCAAGGAGTGTATATCCATAATGTAAATCCGTTCTCTCTGTTCCATAAATGCTGCATCTGTACGTTCTTCCATCAGATTAATAATTCCTAACAATTTTCTTCACAAAATCAGCCTCCAACGTGCACTACCACTAAAAGCTCTGCCAGCTTACTTTATGTCCCAAAGTATTATTTCCACCCAACCGAGACATCCGTTTCAACCGTGCGATCGTTGGATCCCACGCCATGCCGAACTGCAGGCCACCGTCTCTACTTAGGGTGTTATTGGTGATCTGTATTTCATTTGCTTCTTTAGTTAGACAGTCCCAGAAGCCGTTAGTGGGAGCCACGACGGATGTTCGGCCAAACTTTAATACGTTGGCCTGCAGCTCAGTACGGAGTGGGATCCAGCGACCACGCACTTGGAGCGCCCGCATCAAACTTCTAGTCCACATTTGCACATATATGGCGATACCGCGAGCACCAGTGACGCAAGTACCAGTGACATCACAGCCAGTAGCTGGTGTATTAAGGGGTGTACCAGCAGCCCACTGAGAATCATACCACTTTGCAATGGCCAAGGAATGCTTGGCGGAAAGCACGTGTAATTTTAATCACTTGATGCAGCTGCAAACCCGAGAACATTTTACGAGGTGCATTCAAGTTCTAAGGCCTCCGATTTTTTTTCTCCGGACTGGAAAGAGATAGAAACATGCGCATTGTTTTAAAATGAGGCCGCGTTCATTGTCAATACGTCTCAGAGATGGCAGCACCGTATGGCAGACGGAATTTTACCGCCAGCGGCGAGAATGAGAACTGTTTTAAATACTTAAAATGGCGACTTTTTCCTTACTTGAACAACGTGCAATCATTCGTTTTCTGAATTTGCGTGGTGTGAAACCAATTGAAAATCATCGACTGTTGAAGGAGACATGTGGTGATGGAGTTATGGATGTGTCGAAAGTGCGTTCGTGGGTGTGACAGTTTAATGAAGGCAGAACATCGTGTGACAACAAACCGAAACAACCTCGGGCTCGCACAAGCCGGTCTGACGACATGATCGAGAAAGTGGAGAGAATTGTTTTGGGGGATCGCCGAATGACTGTTGAACAGATCGCCTCCAGAGTTGGCATTTCTGTGGGTTCTGTGCACACAATCCTGCATGACGACCTGAAAATGCGAAAAGTGTCAACTAGGTGGGTGCCACGAATGCTGACGGACGACCACACGGCTGCCCGTGTGGCATAGTGCCGAGCAATGTTGACGCGCAACGACAGCATGAGTGGGATTTTCTTTTCGTCGGTTGTGACAATGGATGAGACGTGGATGCCATTTTTCAATCCAGAAACAAAGCGCCAGTCAGCTCAACGGAAGCACACAGATTCACCGCCACCAAAAAAATTTCGGGTAACCGCCAGTGCTGAAAAAATGAAGGTGTCCATGTTCTGGGACAGCGAGGGCGTAATCCTTACCCATTGCGTTCCAAAGGACACTACGGTAACAGGTGCATCCTACGAAAGTGTTTTGAAGAACAAATTCCTTCCTGCACTGCAACAAAAACGTCCGGGAAGGGCTGCGCATGTGCTGTTTCACCAAGACAACGCACCCGCACATTGAGCTAACGTTACGCAACAGTTTCTTCGTGATAACAACTTTGAAGTGATTCCTCATGCTCCCTACTCACCTGACCTGCCTCCTAGTGACTTTTGGCTTTTTCCAACAATGAAAGACACTCTCCGTGGCCGTACATTCACCAGCCGTGCTGCTATTGCCTCAGCGATTTTCCAGTGGTCAAAACAGACTCTTAAAGAAGCCTTCGCCACTGCCATGGAATCATGGCGTCAGCGTTGTGAAAAATGTGTACGTCTGCAGGGCGATTACGTCGAGAAGTAACGCCAGTTTCATCGATTTCGGGTGAGTAGTTAATTAGAAAAAAAAATCGGAGGCCTTAGAACTTGAATGCACCTCGTATTAAGTGTTATCGCCGCGAGACTCTGCCTTCTTATTTTATGATGACTGTCGTTACGAGACATTAAAACGGTGTCATTACCTTTACCAGCTGGAAGAATCACAGTGTATCACCTGCGTATCACATACGAAACTCTGTGAGCTTCATTGGCAAATATGTCTGCGAAACTGCACAGTTTTGATTTATTAGTCAGCTTCGATGTGGTGCCAAAGGCTCACGCGTCGTGCATTTGACATCCTGTTTTTACTGTACTACCACCTCGTTATGTTAATTTCAATTACTGGTGTCACTGAGTTGCCGCCTTGCCTGCCCGTGAGCGGCAGCAGCGGCTCTTATCGATATAAGCCCGGGCGTATTATCTCTGCTGACTGCTATTACTTCCCGGTTGTCGTGTGTTCGGAGTTAGCTGGGATCTGCCGGTGAGTTAGGAGAAGCTAGCAGTGCAGTTCGGATCTGGCAGTGTTTGACTTAGTTCGCGGCAGAAGTTCAGTCGGGGTGTGGCTGCAGTGAGGTCCGGACAGCCATGATTCGCCCGACGGCTGCCGATACATATCACTTGAGTGCGGACCACCTTGGTTGGTCGTCGGTCGGTCGTCTTGCCGGACAACGCGTATGTTGGCGGGCGATCGCTTATGGGTTGCCTGCGTGTGCCGACTCGTGATCCGTCCCTGTTATTGCACTGTCGCTGCCGTTAGCACTGGCTAGTCCTTCGTGCAAGTGTTCGTTAAACTACGTGTAGCTTGTGATGTCGACTGCTCAGTTATTTTAGTGCTGCCTCTGTGCTGATGTGCGGCAGTCGGTTGGTGTGTATCAGCCAGGAAATCTCCGCGCGGCGCAGTGGGCCGGACCTGCTGGCGGTCTCTACGCAGTGTCGAAGTGTGTGGGAGCTGTCCCGATTGCTACGAGGTTCGTGGCTCACCGACCCAGGACATCAAAGTTGAGTGGTGATTTAATTATCGAAGCCAGACTGTTCACATTCTGCCGTTGGTTTTCATGGTTGGCTGTTGGGAGTATTCCCGTGAGCAATAGCGAGTGTTTGACCCGGCGAAAGTTTGGCCACTATCCGGTGGAGTTTAACTGTATTTTGGTTATTTGAAGACCAAGTGCACCAGCGGAATTTTCTGCCTTGTGGCCGTTAGCGTTCCGGTTACCTGCCCTGGCTGCTGATGTAAAATTCAGGCAGTTTCCTTTCCTCACCGTGCCGGCCTCGGTGGTCTAGCGGTTCTAGGCGCACAGTCCGGAACCGCGCTGCTGCTACGGTCGCAGGTTCGAATCCTGCCTCGGGCATGGATGTGTGTGATGTCCTTAGTTTAGTTAGGTTTAAGTAGTTCTAAGTTATAGGGGACTGATGACCACAGATGTTAAGTCCCATAGTGCTCAGAGCCATTTGAACCATTTGAGCTTTCCTCACCGTGTTGTCGCTGTCCAACACGTGTGTGTAGTTTTGACACCTTATGCATACTTGGCTGTGGGCGGCTACGCCTTTTACGGTTTGGCTATGGAATTCCTTGTGTTCTGGTCGGTGGAAAGCAAGTCGTCTTGTCGGTGGGTTCGTTAACTGTCTCTTGGTTGGGTTTCCGACGGATCGGATATAGTTGGGCCGACTCCCTGTCTCCCCTAAGCGAACGTTCATATTTCAAGTGCAGACCGACCCCCGGAAACTTCTGAGAGCCGCTGGCTGTACTGCCTTTTCTTATTGGTGTTTGTTTGCGTATTTTATTGGCTCATAGCCGATGGTTTGAATTTGTATGTTCTAAAAGTAAAATTCCTTACTGTTGAGTCTTAGATTGTTTGGGCCTTCAGCCTCCTTTTTAAAAAATTATTTAAGGTTAAATCATTGGGCCTTCTGCCTTTGAAAATTTATTGTAGTTGTGTTTTAAACCATGGACCTTCAGCCGTTTTAAGAATTAAAGAGGTTGTGGCCTTAAGCCATAAGATAGTGTGGCATAACTTCGATAGTTAAGGCTGGAAATTTGTGCTGTAATGTTTGGGCAACTAAAGAAATTTATATGTGTTCGAGTGTAACTGGCCCATTTTCCACAATACCATCTACCTGTTCTGTCCTGTGGATTTAACAGGGCGTTTCAGCCCCTATTTCAGAACCCTTGTCTCTTATTGGGGAAAGTTTTGATAAACAAGTTTCAGCTTTGTTCAAACATGATACAACCTCGACGTACCTTTCTTCAGGAACGAATTTTTTGAACAGACTGACGGTGTCGCCATGGATAGTCCTTACCGTCCTTGGTGGCCTATCTGTTTATGGGAGACTGCGAGGAAAAGGCATCTCATTCTGCTTGTGTAAAGCCCACACAATTTTAGAAATATACTGACGACAGGTTTGTAGTGTGGCTCGTGGTGAAGATAAATTACAAGAATTTTTTAACCATCTGAATTCCATCTATGGACAAATCCAATTTACAATGGAAATCGAAAAGGAGGGATGCCGTCCATTTTTAGATGTTTCGGTTCGGTGCGAATATAATGATACTTTGGGATTGACTTATACAATATATAAGAAGCCACATACAGATTTATATTTAAGTGCAATTCCACCATCCTCCCGGCCGCCCGTAGTGACCGAGCGGTTCTAGGCGCTACAGTCTGGAACTGCGCTACCGCTACGGTCGCAGGTTCGAATCCTGCCTCGGGCATGGATGTATGTGATGTCCTTAGGTTAGTTAGGTTTACGTAGTTCTAAGTTCTAGGGGACTAATGACCATAGAAGTTAAGTCCCATAGTGCTCAGAGCCATTTGAACCATTTTTGAACCATCCTTCCCAGTCGATGAGTTTCACAGAGCGCACATCACTGCTGACGAGAGTAGTCCGCAAGACGAGCTTCTGCACTTGAAGTTTTCGAAGCCAACGGCTATTCTCCGGAGTAGATCCGTAAGGCGCGACGAATAAAACCACAGGTGGACATAAGGAACGCTAAAGAAGACACAGAAAGATTTAAATAATTGACTTTCCTTCCATATGTGGGAATTCTATCGTAAAAAGCAGGACGAATCCTCAGCGAGCACAGAGTAAAAGTGGTTTTTCGCCCTCCAGCGTAAACAGCAGCAGTCTTGGGTTGCGTTAAAGATGATTTGATTTTCCGGAAGGCTGGAGTTTACAGTTACCTTTCCATACATCCTTGAGGGATGCGCAGAACATCGTAAGTACACCTGGCTCTTAAAATCCAATAAATGTGCTGTGGCATAACACATTGTCACCAGTCAATGTATACTTAATATTTTTAGGACTCGGTGGTGAAAGAAGTACACTACTGGCCATTAAAATTCCTACACCACGAAGATGACATGCTACAGACGCGAAATTTAACTGACAGGAAGAAGATACTATTATATGCAAATTATTAGCTTTTCAGAGCATTCACACAAGGCGACACCTGCAACGTGCTGACATGAGGAAAGTTTCCAACCGATATCTCATACACAAACAGCAGTTGACCGGCGTTACCTGGTGAAACTTTGTTGGGATGCCTCGTGTAAGGAGGAGAAATGCGTACCATCACGTTTCCCACTTTGACAAAGGTCGGAATGTTGCCTATCGCGATTGCGGTTTATCGTATCGCGACATTGCTGCTCGCATTGGTCGAGATCCAATGACTGTTAGCAGAATATGGAATCGGTGGGTTCAGGAGGGTAATACGGAACGCAGTGCTGGATCCCAACGGCTTCGTATCACTAGCAGTCGAGATGATACGCATCTGGTCCGCATCTGGTCCGGATCGTGCAGCCACGTCTCGATCCCTGAGTCAACAGGTGGGGACGTTTGCAAGACAACAACCATCTGCACGAACAGTTCGACGACGTTTGCAGCAGCATGGGGTATCAGCTCGGAGACCATGGCTGCGGTTACCCTTGACGCTGCATCACAGACAGGAGCGCCTGCGATGGTGTACTCAACGACGAACCTGGGTGCACGAATGGCAAAACGTCATTATTTCGGATGAATCCAGGTTCTGTTTACAGCACATTGGAAGCGTGATGGTATGGGGTGCCACTGGTTACACGTCTCGGTCAACTCTTGTTCGCATTGGCGGCACGTTGAACAGTGGACGTTACATTTCAGATGAATTACCACCCATGGCTCTACCCTTCATTCGATCCCTGTGAAACCCTACATTTTAGCAGGATAACGCACGACCGCATGTTTCAGGTCCTGTACGGGCCTTTCTGGATACAGAAAATGTTCGACTGCTGTCCTGGCTAGGACATTTCCAGATGTCTCTCCAATTGAAAACGTGTGGTCAATGGTGGCCGAGCAACTGGCGCGTCACAATACGTCAGTCACTACTCGTGATGAACTGTGGTGTCGTGTTGAAGCTGCATGGGCAGCTATACCTGTACACGCCATCCAAGGTCTGTTTGACTCAATGCCCAGGTGTATCAAGGCCGTTATTATGGCCAGAGGTGGTTGTTCTGGGTACTGATTTCACAGAATCTATGCACCCAAATTGGGTGAAAATATAATCACATGTCAGTTCTAGTGTAATATATTTGTCCAATGAATACCCGTTTATCATCTGCATTTCTTCTTGGTGTAGCAATTTTAATGGCGAGTAGTGAAGTTGAAATTCGTTTGACGAAGAAATTATTTAATGGAGGTAGCTTTTTCGTTCTTGCCGCAGTGGTAATACCGGTTCCTGTTACATCACCGAAGTCAAGAGCCGTCGGGCTTGGCTTGCACTTGTATGGGTGATCGTCCGGTATGCCGAGTGCTGTTGGCAATCGGGGTGCACTCAGCCCTTGTGAGGCAAATTGAGGAGCTATTTGATTTAGAAGTCGCGCCTCCGGTCACGAAAACTGACATAAGGCCAGGAGAGCGGTGTGCTGACCAAACGCCCCTTCGTATCCGCATCCGGTGACGCCCATCGCCTGAGGATGACATGGTGGTCGGCCAGTATCGTTAAGGCTTTCCGAGATCTGTTCGGACGGAGTTTAGTTTAGTTTTATTTTAACCATACTGTTAAAACCCTCATCTAAGTTCCTTACTGCCTGGATATGCGTATTGCATTGCTACCCGCAACTTACTTTTTCTCACGTAATTAAGAAAATCAACTTACCTGACTAACCATATCTCTTGAATATAATTTGTGGTACGTGCGTAAATATTATTCCCAAAATGTCGAATGTAATTTTAATATTTATGTACTTTCACGTCTCATGGACTTGCGTAGAAATATTGTTTTTCCAAGTAATTACTGGCTGTTTTCATAACGCCCCATTCACTCCGGGTATGTGTTTCATTCCACTATAACGTTATTTCATATGATCATACATTCTTAACGGGTCGGTATTTCATGAACCAGCCGGCCGCTGTGGCCGAGCGGTTCTAGACGCTTCAGTCCGGAACCGCGCTGCTGCTACTGTCGCAGGTTGAAATCCTGCCTCGGGCATGGATGTGTATGTTGTCCTTAGGTTAGTTAGGTTTAAGTAGTTCGAAGTCTAGGGGGTGATGACCCCAGATGTTAAGTCCCATAGTGCTTAGAGCCATTTGAACCATTTTCATGACTCATTCTTCACCTTCGCACGCATTCAAATACTACACAATTTGTAATTTGTTTTTGACAGCTGTTTTTAAGGACATTTCTACATCCCCAAAACTATGTTAGACACTGAGTTGAAATGCATAGTGTCATATAATTCCATAGTACAAAGTTTCATTAATACTGACCCACAAAACGAATGAAACGGGAATTGCAGTCTGGAGTACAATTTAGCTTCTCTCTGCGTGCATGCTCCGATGTATCACACCTGCTGCAGTACTGCATAGCACGGGCACCTCTCGAAACTGCCTATGTAGAGGTGGAAGCTGTTATTCGAGGCGATGGATGGATAACAATCAAACATCTCGCTGCTCGAGTGGACGTCTCTGTTGGTAGTGTAAGTAGGCTGTTTAGGTTTTCTTATTGGTAACGCCACGTAGCGCTCTGTATGAAAATCACTGGCTGTGCTGTGTGCAGTCTGTGGCTAGTTTGCATTGTTGTCTGCCATTGTAGTGTTGGGCAGCTGGATGTGAACAGCGCGTAGCGTTGCGCAGTTGGAGGTGAGCCGCCAGCAGTGGTGGATGTGGGGAGAGAGATGGCGGAGTTTTGAAATTTGTAACACTGGATGTCATGAACTACTATATATATTATGATGTTAAGGTAAATACATTGTTTGTTCTCTATTAAAATCTTTCAATTGCTAACTATGCCTATCAGTAGTTAGTGCCTTCTGTAGTTTGGATCTTTTATTTAGCTGGCAGTAGTGGCGCTCGCTGTATTGCAGTAGCTTGAGTAACGAAGATTTTTGTGAGGTAAGTGATTTGTGAAAGGTACAGGTTAATGTTAGTCAGGGCCATTCCTTTGTAGGGATTTCTGAAAGTCAGATTGCGTTGCGCTAAAAAAAATATTGTGTGTCAGTTCAAGCACAGTCTTGTATAATTTTTCAAAGGGGACGTTTCAGTAGTGCTGACACGCCCGTCCATCAGTTTGGGTGCTCAAAGGTGTGTGTCCGCTGGTTTCCTCGCCGCCTAAGAGAAGAGCATAAAGAACAACGGAGGACCTTCTGTGCGGAATTGCTTGAGCATTACGAGGCTGACAGTGACAATCTTTAGTGGAACATAATCACATGAAAAATGGAAACGTGCGTGTCGCATTGTAGGCCGGGAGGACCCATCCGGGGAAGTTCGGCCGCCAGGTGCAAGCCTTCTTTCGTTCAATGCCACGTTGGGTGACTTGCGCGCCGGTGATGAGGATCAAATGATGATGAGAACAACACAACACCCAGTCCACAAGCGGAGAAAATCTCCAACCCAGCCGGGAATCGAACCCAGGCCCGCTTACATAGGAGGCAAGCACGTTACCACCCAGCTAAACAGGCGGACCCAGGCGATGAAACATGGGTTCATCACTTCGAACCGAAAACAAAACGGCAGTTAATGGAGTGGCACCACACTATGTGTCCTCCGAAGGAAAAATTGAAAGTCGCACCCTCAGTAGGTAAAGTTATGGCGACGGTCAGCTGGGTCTCTGAAGGGGTTATTCCGCCTGATGACCTCCCTCATGGGGCAACGACCAACTCTGAAGTGTATTGTGCTACCCTCAGGACATTGGAGAAACGACTTCAGTGTGTTCACACCGTAGAAACGCAACCGTCCTTCTCCATGACAATGCAAGGCCTCATACAACTCTGCACACCCTAGAGGATCTCACAGTACTTCACCGGACTGTTATCCGTCATCCACCCTACAGCCAGGATCTCGCACCTCCCGACATCCAACTATTATGCCCATTGAAGAGTGCACTTGTGGGAAGCAGTATGTGCCGGCCGTTGTGGCCAAGCGGTTCTAGGCGCTTCAGTCCGGAACCGCGCTGCTGCTACGGTCGCAGGTTCGAATCCTGCCTCGGGCATGGATGGGTGTGCTGTCCTTAGGTTAGTTAGGTTTAAGTAGTTAGGTTTAAGTAGTTTTAAGTTCTAGGGGACTGATGACCTCAGATGCTAAGTCCCGTAGTGCTCAGAGCCATTTGAACCATTTGAAGCAGTACGTGGATGATGTAGAGGTTACTGACGCAGCTGACGTTGGCCTCGACGTCGACCAGTAGAGTGGTACCACAGGGGCATACAGACTCTCCCAGTAAAATGGCGTAAGGCTGTCGCACTGAACGGAGATTATGTTGAAAAATAGAGATTTGTAGCCAAAAGAGTAGGGAATAATGTGGTCTACTGCCATCCAGAATAAAAGCAACCTGATTTCAGAAAAAATGTGTTGCATTAGTTATTAAAAGTCCCTCATAATTATAGGCATTCAAATCGGCGGATTTTATATTATTAGCGCCCTTACTAAAGGCGAACATGGCTATGAAACATTCACGAGCAATATAGAAGGAAAATGGACAACTTCCAATTATCAAGCATTTAAACTGATGCGTCCTAAGGTACCCCGAAGGAAAAACTCCAGTTCAGTGGAGACATTGTGGAGGGGTTGCATTAGTGCCCTCTGTGTAGTAGAACAGACTGAAGAGCCAAAAAATTTTGGCCAGCTACTTAACAGCCTGTTTGTCCAACGTTGTAACGCCAGTAACTATTCTCCGCGGCACGGATTCGGCAAATCCTGCTACACTACTGGCCATTAAAATTGCTACACCAAGAAGAAATTCAGATGATAAACGGGTATTCATTGGACAAATATATTATACTAGAACTGACATATGATTACATTTTCACGCAATTTGGGTGCATAGATCCTGAGAAATCAGTACCCAGAACAACCACCTCTGACCGTAATAACGGCCGTGATACGCCTGGGCATTGAGTCAAACAGAGCTGCCCATGCAGCTTCAACACGATACCACACTTCATAAAGAGTAGTGACTGGCGTATTGTGACGAGCCAGTTGCTCGTCCACCATTGACCAGACGTTTTCAATTGCTGAGAGATCTGGAGAATGTGCTGGCCAGGACAGCAGTCGAGCATTTTCTGTATACAGAAAGGCCCGTACAGGACCTGAAACATGTGGTCGTGCATTATCCTGCTGAAATGTAGGATTTCGCAGCTGATAGTCCATGCTGCTGCAAATGTCGTCGAACAGTTCGTACAGATGGTTGTTGTCTTGCAAACGTCCCCATCAGTTGACTCAGAGATCGAGACGTGGCTGCACGATCCGTTACAGCCATGCTGATAAGATGCCTGTAATCTCGACTGCTAGTGATACGAGGCCATTGGGATCCAGCACGGCGTTCCGTATTACCCTCCTGAACCCACCGATTCCATATTCTGCTAACAGTCATTGGATCTCTACCAACGCGAGCAGCAATGTCACGATGCGACAAACCGCAATCGCGATACGCTAAAATCCGATCTTTATCAAAGTCGGTAACGTGATGGTACGCATTTCTCCTCCTTACACGAGGCATCACAACAACGTTTCATGAGGCAATGCCGGTCAACTGCTGTTTGTGTATAAGAAATCGGTTGGAAACTTTCCTCACGACGGCACGTTGTAGGTGTCGCCACCGACGCCACCCTTGTGTGAATGCTCTGAAAAGGTAATCATTTGCATATCACAGCATCTTCTTCCTGTCGGTTAAATTTCGCGTCTTTAGCACATCATCTTCGTGGTGTAGCAAATTTAATGGCCAGTAGTGTAGGTCTGCGGAGATATGTGGTGCCAGAACCGTTAGATCATGCAATTCCCTATCCGTTGGTATGTGGGCCGAGAAGCAGGCGCCCAGTAGCGACATAGATTCATTCCATGGAGTAGAAATAGGGAGAATTTGGTGGCCGAGACATCATCAACAAGAGCTCGTTGTCATTATTCTCAAGCCACTGTAAGGCGATTCTGGCCTTGTGGCACGGACAGGCGTCTCTGCTGAAAGACGCCGTCGAAGTGGGGGAAAACATCAGGCTTGAAGGTATACGGGTGGTTCGCAATAATATTTACGTAGTCCTTACTAGTTATTACAGGAGTCCCACGGCAGTCTAGGTGAATGTCCCGTATTGCGCAATACTGCCCCCACCGCTCTACATCCAATGCTCTGCGCACGACCCGAGCGGCTGATCGCTTGGATGACGGCATTTTCGGGCACGACCTTCGACTTGGTATAACAAGAAACGTGATTCACCAGATCAGGTGACGCGTTTCCATTGGCCTACGGTCCGATTTTGGTGATTCCCTGACCACTACAGTCGTAACTGACGATGTCTTTGGGGCAATATTGAAAACCTAGGGATCGTCTGCTCCCGAGCACCAAATTCAAAAATAAGCGCTGGGCGATGGGTTACGACATCCTTGTCTGCCGTCAGATGTGCAACACCAGTATATTCTGTGATGAGGCCGGGACGTCCAACACCTTGTGCTCCAGATCTGCCATATATCGCTGCCTATCCTGCTTTACAAAGTGAGTTGGCCTTCGATCTCCAAGTTTTATGATTAGATATGGACGCCCAACACCTGGTCGCCTACTCGTGGAACGGTGTGCTGCTAAACACTTGTGCATGCAATGGAATTATTCTCTGTGTCATATCTGCCATAGAACGCCGGCTATCCTGCATCACAAGCAGGCAGGATACCGAACTCAACGTTCTGTGATGTAACCTGGATATCCAGCACTCGTTCTTCCATCGTCCTTCAACCCCTTTCGATAGATACAAAAGTAGCACGCCAACAACTGACCAGCTTCGCCGTTTCCGGGATGTTCGTTCCTAGGTGCAGGGCCATAAGTACATTCCCTTTGTCAAAGTTCTTTATATCAGTGTGTTTCCCCGTTTGTGTCCGTATCGGCATTATAATGTTTCCCCATTCGTCTTTGCTCTGCTTCTATGCTTTCCGCACTGCGTCACGTGCCTGGTATATCGCCAGGTAGCATTTAATTTCGCAGAGGGCAGTGCTTATAATGTTTTGGCTCATCAGTGAATAGCTCAGCACAAATTTTGACACTTATTGCATAAAACAAAATTTCACTTCGTATCCACTGCAGCTGTTAAGAGAAATTCATAGTTATTTGTTCCCACACATTGTTTTAAGATCTGTTCGCAGGTTAAAACTGTGTTCCATATTGTAACTCGAATGTGAAACAGGGCCTTTCGCGGTCGCTTCTCTTTCCAGGTGGGACCGCCAGGTCTGACTACTTACGCTCATCCTCCCTCACAATCTTAATATTTCTAACACCTCGGTTCTACTTTCCAAACATCACAGAAGCTCTGCTGCATGCTTTGCTTGTTTAATATTGAAATCGATTGCTTCTCTGTTATCTGACCGTACTCAGTTATGGACCGTATGCAGATTAGGGCACTTGTATCATGGTATGGGGACATAGTACCCAATTCAACGAACAATATTGAGGAATGACATTGATTAGGCTGGGCGTTGGTTGTAATGCAGTTTTGAATGCTGTATTTCGAGGTGAAGGAACTGTGTTCATGTTGGAAAAACGTCTTCCTCATGGCTACTTAAGGCTGTTGTTGAGTTGGCGGCCACTGCCGACGTAATAGCAAAACAGTGACTTTATCGCAAGCAGTTTAGAAAATGCGAAGGGCTGAGCTGGACGAAACACAAATGGAACGGTGGCGGGTGGACCTTGGAAACTGGAGTAGACCGGTGTCCCACAGGGAGTTCGGTGCAGAGGAACGCACAAGAGTTCTTATGGCTCCTTCACCCGATCGGATTGGCGCAGGGCGCTAGTAATTGATCCTCACAGACGAGAGAGGCGTCTCAGCTTTCAGAGGTAGCACTGACAATGATTTTTTTTTTCGTCAGCCTTCTGAAGAAAGCCGTTTCAGCCAGTGAAAGAAAACTTCCCTTTGGTTTCCGTAATGGGTCAGTGCGTCTAGACATCTGCCACCCAGGCATTCCAAGAATTCTTGCAGTTTTTGGGGGACATGCTGGTTGCCACATCGGTGTTTCCGTGCGAAGAGAGAAGCAATGTCTTGATTGACGAGCTGACCGTGACACGGAGGCGCGTACCGGAGGGTACATGTTCAGCGTCGTAGTACTACACATCTGTTGGTGGCGTGCAGTATCTGGCATTAAAAAATACGCTATAGCCGAAAAACACTGCGACCAGCCATTGGCGGATAGCTTTTCTATTCAATAAACTTTACCAACAGCCGTACACTTTAAGATATTATATTTTATTCTGAAAGCAAACCAGATTTATGGCGTTCTACGGTAAGTTCGTTGATGTGGAAAAAGGGTATGGGGACTGAAGATGGCAAAATTGCCGAAACTGGTTGCTTTCAGATTAAAATAAAATATCTTAAGTGTGCGGCTGTTGGTAAAGTTTATTGAATTGAAAAGTACGTACCAGCCGATGTCCCCCGGCCGTAATGGATCAACAGAGATTGGTGGATTGTGTTTTTTGAAGCAGCTCCATATGGAACTTATGGTTTTGGAAGGCACTTAAGACTGAATGGAGGAGATTGGCATTTTGGGTGTTGTGAGGAGAGGACGTGGGTCGCGATTAGACTGCCGGAGAGGAGTCGTGATCAGACTGCCGGAACTGTGTTGCGTGAGAGCCGTAAGGCCCAGAATACACTCGGTGTTAGGTGCAAGGCAACTCTGGTCAGCTATTGGCTTGTTGCCGTGAGTCAAATATAAGCGAATTTATTGACCAAGAGTTGTTTCGCGAAGGATCTCAGTTTTGTGTCTGGTTTGAAGACTCAGTTCCTGTATCAGGTACGAGGTTGTCGTTCATTGGTCAAGTCCTCCCTGTAGTGTGTAGCTCTCCGCATTGCAGACTCCCGACAGTGCGTAGTAAGCATTGTGCTGCTTCGACTTGGTGAGAATATTGGAATGACCTGCCCACTACGTACGGCATTCGCCCCTGCAAACAGCAGTAGTCATTGCTCGACATACACGAGGATTGGAACTTAAATAGTGGCAACTGTTTATTCACAACCGATACAAAAAAGGTAAATGTTTGCACCTGTTATTGTCCTTCAAAGTAGTCATCAGCGTTGTGTAAAACCTGTTGCCAGCGATGTGGAAGGCGTAGTATACCATTAGCAGAGCCTGTTCGGTTGATGGTGCGAATGGAGCGGTCCACTGCCTGTCGAATCTCTGGAACCGTTCTGAAGCGAATGCCTCGAACTGGTTCCTTCATCTTCGGAATCAAATCACAGTCACAAGGACTTAAGTCACCTGCGACCAGCTTTGCGAAAGAAGCGGCGACACTTTCTGCGCAACCCACCCATCATTTTGCACGACAATGCGCGGGCGCATACAACGCAAGCTGTGGCTGCTCTGTTCGGTCGATAGGACTGGGAAGTACTGTACCACACACCATACTCCCCGGACTTAAGTCCTCGTAACTTTGATTTGATTCCGAAGATGAAGGTACAACTTCGTGGCATTCGCTTCAAAACTGTTCCAGAGATTCGACAGGCAGTGCACCGCTCCATTCGCACCATCAACAGAACAGGCTCTGCTAACGGTATACTACGCCTTCCTCATCGCTGGCAACGGGTTCTACACAACGCTGGTGACTACTTTGAAGGGTAGTAACAGATGCAAACATGCAACTTTTTTTTATTAAAAAAAATGGTTCAAATGGCTCTGAGCACTATGCGACTTAACTTCTGAGGTCATCAGTCCCCTAGAACTTACAACTACTTAAACCTAACTAACCTAAGGACATCACACACATCCATGCCCGAGGCAGGATTCGAACCTGCGACCGTAGCGGTCACGCGGTGCCACACTGAAGCGCCTAGAACCGCACGGCCACACCGGCCGGCTCTTTTTTATCGGTTGTGAATAAATAGTTGCTACTATTTAAGTTTCAACCCTCGTATAAGGCGCATTAGTGTGTAGCTTGCCAGTCGTAGTCTTTGTCGAACCAATGAATAATAGTCAGATTCCATCATCCACTGCGGTTAAAGGCGCTTCAGTCTGGAACCGCGTGACCGCTGCGTTCGCAGGTTCGAATCCTGCCTCGGGCATGGATGTGTGTGATGTCCTTAGGTTAGTTAGGTTTAATCAGTTCTAAGTTCTAGGCGACTGATGACCTCAGAAGTTAAGTCGCATAGTGCTCATAGCCATTTGAACCATTTGAACCATCATCCACTCTCCAAGGGGAATCGCGGTGTAGGACTCTACCCATTTCCAACTTCGTCAGATGCATTGCAGAACTATTTATCTTCTTTCTGATTAATTACCACATTAATTATGTTGGTTCAGTGTATTTTACTCTTGCGTTTTTCTGGTGATAAATTTGTGTAATCACATTTAACATCTTTAATTTCAGTAGACCATTTCTGCTCAGGCAGAAACAATGTGTACCCAGTTGTTAGTGGGCTATCTGATCATGATGCACAGTTAATGGAAATAGCACATATAGCACCTTACAGGCTCCAGGCAGGTTCATACAAGGCAGGGAAGCTTATTGATGCGAACAGGGTACAGAGTTTTAAGAGCAGCCTAGAAGAGATAGAATGGGATGAAGTATACACAGAAAATTATGCTGATGCCAAATTCAATTTATTCCACCGTAAATTTGTCTCAATATTTGGGAGTTGCTTTCCTGAAACGTTACCCAAAAAGGCCATTACAAAGTCAAGTAAGCCATGGATTACTATGAGAATTATGATATCGTGTAAGAGGAAGAGGGAAATATACGGACAGGCCAAAATAAGTTAGGATCCGACGTTACTTGCTTACTACAAAAGATACTGTAATATTTTAAGGGAAGTCATCAAGAAGTCGAGAAGCTTATGTGTTCTGACAGACATTAATAATCGGATAATAAGATTAAAACTACATGGAATATTGCAAACGGGAGACGGGGCAGCCTGACAGTGCACAGCATACCATAGCAATAAAGCTAAATGATGATGTTGTGAGCGACAATTCACAAGTTGCAAGTATTTTTAACAATCACTTTCTGAATGTAGCAGCAAAAATAGGGTTAAAGGGTTCAGTTGAAGAAGCAAAAAAATATGTTAAAAATGTCATTCCCCAGGGTTTTAGAAATAGAACCAACATTCCCCTCTCAAATTAAGGGAATTATAAATATACTGAAAAACAAGAGCTCATGTGGCGTTGGAGTCTCTAACAGAGTTTTGAAGTGTTTTTCTAATTTAATAAGTGGAGTCCTTAGAGATATATGTAATGCTTCGCTGGCACAGGGAATTTTTCCAGACAGACTGAAATACGCAATTGTCAAACCTCTTCATAAGAAAGGGGACAAGAGTGACTTAAACAAGTATGGACCAATCTCATTGCTGACTTCATTTTCTAAAATATTCGGAAAAGTAATGTATTCAAGAGTAGTCTCACATTTAAGTGAAAATTATTTACTCAGCATGTCACAGTCCGGATTCCAGAAGGGTTACTCGACTGAGAATGCTTTCTACACATTTACCCTTCAAACAGTATAAGCAGTAAATAACAAATTATGGCCAGTTGGTATTTCTTGTGATCTTTCCAAGGCATTTGACTGTTGGATCATGTCACACTCTTAGAAAAACTCAGGTTTTATGAAACTGAAGGCTATACACACAGCTGGTTTGAATCATACTTAACGAACGGAAATCCAAAAATTGTGCTGAATAACACAAATAATGTTGGGAGCTTGGTAAATTCTAGTGAATGTGAAGTTATCACAAAGGGAGTCCCACAGGGCTCAATTTTGGATCCTCTGCTGTTCCTTATTCATGTGAATGACCTCTCACTTAACGTTCAGCAAGCAGAACTAGTACTTTTTGCAGATGACACGAGTGTTATAATAAATCCCATTCCAGAAATAGCAGCTGAAGATATTGCTAAGGATGTCTTTCAAAGAATTATTAAGTGGTTCTCAGAAAATGGACTCTCCCTTAATTTTGAAAAAATTCACTATATCCAGTGCTGTACACCGAATAGAGGCATACCAACAATTGATGTACCATATGAACAGGGCTCAGTTAACAGGGTAGATTTCTCCAAATTTTTGGGTGTTCATACTGATGACAACTTGAACTGGAAGAAGCACATTACTGAGCTTCTAAAACAATTAAGTTCAGCTTCTTTCGCTCTTCGTATAATCGCTAGACTTGGTAATAGACAGAGCAGCCTCCTAACGTACTTTGCATATTTCCACTCAATAATGTCTTATGGAACAGTTTTCTGGAGTAACTCACCACTTATACTTAAAAGTATTGATTGCACAAAAGAGAGCAGTGAGAATAATTGTTCCAAGGAGGTCATGTAGGCACCTATTCAAGGAGTTAGGTATTTTAACTGCACCATCAGAGTACATACATTCGCTAATGAAATTCGTTATAAATAATCCATCTCAATTCACGAAGAGCAGTGATGTACATACGTACAACACTAGAGGGAAAAATAACCTTTCCTATCCGTTACTGAAGCTGTCAGTCGCTTAAAAAAGAGAACATTATTCAGCAACAAAAATCTTTGATCATTTGCCCAACAACGTAAAGTGTCTGGCAGGTAGCAGATCAAGTTTTAAATCTAGCTTAAAATCATTTCTTTTGGACAACTCCTTCTATACCATGGACGAGTTTCTGTTTCAGAACTGGAAAAAATCCTTTAAATGTAGTTGCACGTGTAGAATTTGAGTAATATATATATATATATATATATATATATATATATATATATATATATATATTACTCAAATTTTATATATATATATATATATATATATATATATATATATATATATGTGGGAGATGAAGTTGTCGGCCGTTGTGGCCGAACGGTTCCAGGCGCTTCAGTCCGGAACCGCGTTGCTGCTACGGTCGCAGGTTCGAATCCTGCCTCGGGCATGGATGTATGTGATGTCCTTAGGTTAGTTAGGTTTAGGTAGTTCTAAGTCTTGGGGACTGATGACCTCGGATGTTAAGTCTCATAGTGCTTAGAGCCATTTCAACCATTTAGCTGAAGTAGTGGTGAATCTATTAAATTGCGTCCACTTTAATTTCAGCGTAGGGCCAAAATATTAACTAGAAACAATCTCAAATGGTTCAAATAGCTCTGAGCACTATGGGACTCAACTTCTGAGGTCATCAGTCCCCTAGAACTACTTAAACCTAACTGACCTAAGGACATAACACACATCCATGACCGAGGCAGGATTCGAACCTGCGACCGTAGCGGTCGCGCGGTTCCAGTCTGTAGCGCCTAGAACCGCTCGGCCAGAAACAATCTCAGTTTTGTGTAGTTCTATTCTAGTGTTGCTGAAGAGTGACTGTCACGTAGGGCACTACACGGCAAACTGAAGTAAGCAGTGGTATTGCGCATTAATAAAATAGACTCGCACCACGGACGTTTTGTAATATTCCTGGATGAAAGAATAGCGTTGGCGAATAGGCACAGCCTAGAAGCTGCCTTCAGAATACAATTTTCACTCCGCTGTGGGGAGTGTGCGCTTTTGAAACTCCCAGCCAGATTAAAACTATGCCGGTCCGAGACTGGAACCCGGTCCCTCTCGTTTGCTATGCAAGTTGCCTGCTCTGTAGAACGTTGTGTACAGTGTGCGTCACATCGGCAGCACTCAGGGACAGAGTAGCTTACACAAAGGTGGCGAGGGCGCATGTTGAATTAACGCAAACAGCCGAGCACGGGAGAGCCGCCAGCACGGCCGCACGCAGACGCCGTGGACGTGGCCGCGCCGCTAATTGCCGTCTGAAGCGCCCTTGCGACGGCCTGCACAGAGCACAGAGCGCAACACAGCACACGCCTCTCCCAGGCGGGCGCGCAGTGAATCACGCAGCCGCGGGCAGATCCAGCGCAGCGCAGCCGCGTGCATAGCGGATGGCGGTCGTTAGGCATTCTTGGCGCGCAGATTTTATCCGCTTGACTTATGCACCCGGCCTTCCTGCCGCCGCCGCCACCGCCGCCGCCGCTGGCCCAAGGAGTTCGCAAGGGTCATCCCTCAGACAGCCACACCACAGTTGGACAACTGCTGCAAAGTGAACAGCAAAACGGCAATGGTTGTCCTTCTCGACGGTTACATACGATGTGTGTCTGGATTCTACCAGCAAGTTCCATGCAGACTCAAACACACATACACAGAAAAAAAAAAACGCACTACGATGGAATTCTCCGAATGGGACTACAATTGCTAAAAGTGTACGGCCCGGAATATCAATGCCTGGGGTAGAATTGTCTTCAGTGATGAGTCTTACTTCAAGTTGAGCCCCGCTGACCAGCAAAGATGTGTCTGGAGAAGCGTCGGACAGCGGTGGGATATCATCCTCGCCGTTCCCGATAGCACGACAGGACAACCAGGAGTGGTGCTCCGGGATGCCATTTGTTTTCATAGCAGGAACCCTTTGATTGTCATCAGCGGCGCTCATACAGCACAGTAATCCGTCGACGTAATTCTACGCCCCGTTTTGTTGCCCTTCATGGGAAGCCACCCACGCCTTACTTTTCAGCAGGATAATGCCCGCACACACGGGCGAGAGTTTCTACTGCTTGTCTTGGCGCTTGCCAAAACCTACCCTGGCCAGCAAGGCCGCTGGATCTCTCCCAGTTGAAAACGAGTGGAGAATTATGGACAGGATCCTCCAGCCAGCTCGGGATTTTGACGATCTAACTCGCCAGTTGGACAGAATTTGGCACGATGCCCCTCTGGAGGACTTCCAACAACTCTGTCAATTGGTGCCAAGCTGAGTAACTGCTCGCACAAGGGCATAAGGTAGACTAACGCGTTACTGACGTGCTCAATTTGTGAAGCACTTTCTCCTAAATAAATAATTCACATTTTGTGAAACTATAATCATTTGTTTGTCTACAAACGTACATCACACCTACCTATTTCCGTTCCATTCGAGATAATTCCTTCGTGCTGCGCCGCATCTACTTTTTTTTTTAAGTGTAATTGATTCAAGTTCGTTTCTTGATTGTTTTGGGTTTTGGAACGCTTCGCCTTCTGGTTGATCCTTTTCTTAAAAGGAGGAGGAATTTATGTAAAAGTTATTTGATAGTCTCCAATCCCGAGCACTAAAGATGAGTAAAATTGTTATTTTTTCTAATTTGGCTCAGGTGAAGGACCACGTTAAGGGGCCTAATTGAAAGCACCGTCTAATTGAAGGTACCTTTGGAATTTTAATCACCACAAGTCATTAGGAGTGCAAGATTTTTTTGCGGGAAAGACGGAGCATTTTCCAAGCTACTCCGTTTCTGGAGGGGAAAAAGCCGGAGTATTGTCGAATTTTTTATATTTTTTGAGGCTTAACATTAGTACGCACAAAATGTTTCAACATATTTATACAAATTCATCCAACTTTTACTGATATTGTGTAGATGTTTTCTCATCTTTCAATAATATAAGATCTTGTTTTACATATTCAAAAAGTTCTTTACATGACTATTGAAAATTCAACATAATCGGGAGCTCTGCCTCGACCATTTCTGTATTACATATATTTCTTGTCACATTCCATTTTTTATTCTTTAATGAGAACACTCTTTCCACAACAGCATTAAATCCTGGTATACTGAACAAAAACCGCACTATCTTATACGTGGAATTTTACGTTCTGGCACAGCTGAAAAGAAACGTAACCACTTCGATACATCACTACCGTCCTTGTTAGCACTTTTAAGTAATTTAATCTTCAATTCAGAGAATTCTTCATAAAGCTATCAATACAAACGTGATCTCTCATGTTAGTAATTTCCATTGCACTTTCAAAGCTTTTAAATTCAATTTCATTTTCCAAGGAAAAACCAGCTAAGCACACATATCGATTATTGGCGGTAATATCATATCTTTTTTCCAGATACTGAAGTAAAATACAGCAAAAGCCTTTGAAATCTGCTGAAATGTTTTTGTAAGTACGGAGATAAGAGCCATCCAATAGTTCCTTTGCCTTGCAGCCACAAAAACCATCCTTTTGCCTCTGTTTAAGCTATCGGTTACAAGACGCATTTGTTGAAAGGTTTCCAAGACACTCAATTCACAAACTTCAAATGTTCTGTGGTGTAAGAAATTTCCAACATTGTTCACAAAATGGTGGTCTATTTCTGGCATGATGTCTTGCTCAGGGTTTTCATTCACAAAAAATAACCTCAAAAATTTTGGACACTCATCAAAACTTTGGAAGTAGCTCTTGATGGAACCTCAGTTCAAAAGAATCCTGTTTACAGTTGAAGTCAAAGAAAGATATCTTGTGGGAACAAGTCTCAGTATCTCTGCCCATTCCAGTTCCACAAACAAGAAAAAAGAATTCAGTACCCCTCTTCTTTTTGCAGCAAGCGTGAAATAATTATAAAATTTTAGAACTATGCTGTCCATATCGATATCTAAGCTATCAGTCACTGTGTGACCATCTTCAGTGTAAATTATTCGAATCTTGTAGAGTCCTAATATAATAGCACAGCATTTTCTATGAGGTGCAACAAGTACTGCGGTGATTAGTTCCAACAGATATCTTTACTTTTACTGCATACAATAAGTTTTCAATTTACAGAAGAGCCCATCTTGTAACCTTAGCAATTGCCGATCCAACATACAGTACCTTGGATCGGCATTGCTACCCTTGTAAAGTAAAGGATTTCACTATTTACGACCGATGCTGCCATTTAGGCAAAATATATTTCCACTTTTGGTTCCGCTTTTCGATTGAAGCCGTCGCAGAATCTTCGAAAATGTGCGAAACGAGTTTATTCCCGCTGTCCAAACTGGAGTCACCGTGAGTGTGTTTCACTGCGTGATAGACTTTGGCCAGTTCACGTGAAGTGACAAAATGATTTTTCGTTGTATTCTTTTTACTTATGAAACAATTCTGCAGTGTCTTTGATTCAACACTATATTTTCTTTTAAATTCTGTTTCTTACATTCCGTGTGTTGGTACAAGTCGTTTTGTTCGCTGTGAGAAATCCTAAAATCTTTTTTGCATAAAACATAAAACGCCAGATGTTCGATCGATCCCAGTTTAACCCAATAAAACGTGTTTTTAGTATGAAGGCTTTCACGACCGTAGTCTTGCCGACTGACGGGTCGGACTTTTTTTTTCTTTATTGTTATTTTGAAACCTGTATTACAGGCAGGCCATGCAGCAGCAGACGACGCCGCTCTTTAGCCGCAGAGAACACAAATATACAAATGAAGACATTTAAAGAAAAAACATGGTGGACATATAAACGGAGACAAACACTTTTTAAAATACAAGGTGCCGTTCACGGGCGTTGAGTCCAAGATAAAACTGTTCAAACACTGCGACACAGACAGAGACGAAAATTGTCACACGTGAACGTAGGGGCACAAAACGAATAACACTGATTCACTTAAGCACAAAACGACGGCACACACAGAACACGAAGCGTTGATCTCCGGCGCGCGAATGTACACTATCCGTGTACGAGTCCGGGGACCTGCCAAGAGAGGAGGAGGGGGGGTGGGAGAGGGAGAGGGGAGAGCAGATGCCATGGGCAGGGGAGATAGGGGGGAGGGAGGAAGGGGGAGGGGAAGCCCGGGGGAAGAGGGAAGGAGGGAGGGGATGGGGAAAAAGGAAAGAGAAGGGAGGGAGGGTGCCTAATGGAAAGGACACACAATGTGGGGGGGGAGGATCAAAGTTGATAGGAGGGGTAGATGGAGGGGAGGAGGATATCATCAGGGAGGGGGAGCTGGCGGAAGCCACCTTGGGAGAGGGTGAGGAGGGTGGAGAGATGGAGACCAGGTGGGACGTGGGAATACAGGCGCGGCAGCGGGCGGGGGTGGGAGAGGATGGGTGAGACAAGCAGATGAGGAGGATCGAGTTTGTGGGAGGTGTACAGGATTTGTATCCTTCCAAGGAAAAGGAGGAGGTGGTGGAAGGGGATGAGATCATACAGGATCCGCGTGGGGGAGGGGAGACGGATGAGATAGGCGAGGCGGAGAGCATGGCGTTCAAGGATTTGGAGGGATTTATAAAAGGTAGGGGGGGGCGGAGTTCTAGGCCGGATGGGTGTAACAAAGGATAGGGCGGATGAGGGATTTATAGGTGTGGAGGATTGTGGAGGGGTCCAGACCCCACGTACGGCCGGAAAGGATCTTGAGGAGACGGAGTCGGGAGCGTGCCTTGGCTTGGATTGTCCGGAGATGGGGAGTCCAGGAGAGGTGACGGCCGAGGGTGACGCCAAGGTACTTATGGGTGGGAGTGAGGGCGATAGGACGGCCATAGATGGTGAGATAGAAATCAAGGAGGCGGAAGGAAGGGGTGCTTTTGCCTGCAATGATCGCCTGGCTTTTGGAGGGATTGACCTTGAGCAACCACTGGTTGCACCAAGCGGTGTACCGGTCAAGATGGGATTGGAGAAGGTGTTGGGAGCGCTGCAGAGTGGGGGCAAGGGCAAGGAAGGCGGTGTCATCGGCAAACTGGAGAAGGTGGACAGGAGGTGACGGCGGCGGCATGTCCGCCGTGTACAAAAGGTACAGAAGGGGGGAGAGGACGGAACCTTGGGGCACACCGGCGGAGGGGAAAAAGGTGTAGGAATCTGTGTTATGCATGGTGAACGGGTCGGACGTCTGAAAGCGACTTATATATTGTAGAAAGTGGGCGTGGCCAGAGTTACACGTGATATGCAGAGATAATCCTTGTCAGAGATAAAACTTAACTATCGATCATGATCTCGTCACGGATAAAACTGTCTAGCAATTCTATAGTGCTACTGTCCAAATATCACTAAGTTTCATGGTCTCTTATATATATAAACTTAGGGATAATTTTTATCGGAAAGAAGAGACCATGAAACTTAGTGATATTTGGACAGTAGCACTACAGAATTGCTAGACAGTTTTATCCGTGACGAGATCACAATCGATAGTTAAGTTTTATCTCTGACAAAGATTATCTCTGCATATCACGTGTAACTCTGGCCACGCCCACTTTCTACGATATATAAGTCGCTCTCAGAGGTCCGACCCGTCAGTCGGCAAGACTCACCGGAGGAGAAACACCCCTCTGAAGATGTCCAGCGCAGTTCTGGACGAAACGTTAGGAGCTGAAGAGTTTCATGGACCACGACCTTACATCCCGGAAGGTTTACCAGAAGATAAAACGTGTTTTCCCAAATAATCAAATACACTTGAGTGTATTCAACTTTGATAGTCCTGTCTTCCTCAGTTGCGCATAATATTACGGTATGCTGATGATCTTTACTTGTAATACAAACAGTAAAAATATGTACATATTCCAGGCCACTGAAGACGCCTTGTAGAGAATAAAGGCGTAACGCGTGTGGCAAGAAAACTGTGTTTATAATGACTCATTCTGGAAATAATTAAAACAGCCATAAAGGAGAAACTGGCTGTAAGTGTTACAACTCATATTTGTAACCACCGTGAACATTTATTATACATATATCGATGCAACACAACCAAGTTATAATTCCCTAACGTTTTAAAGTTCTTCTGAAATTCAGGAAAGAATTTGCATGAACACAAACTTAAGAACGTTAATAGCAACTCCGGCGAAAGAAAAAACGGAGAACCAAAATTGGATGATAAAAACGGATAAATCCAGAAAAAACGGAGTATCTGTCAAGCCTACAAATCGCTGTACTCAGTGTTCAGTATCGTGACCCTATGAACGAACCATCGACATACAGCACGATTACGACATCTCTTAGCGCCTGCTGAAGTGTTAGAGTGGAGATTTTCTTCATCTGATCTATTCACCCCCTCGCTGCTCTCCCCTATGGTCTCGTGTCCTCGATCTTTCATTCCAACGTTATTTTTTCTGTACTGTCTCCACCTCTTCTCACAATGTGGCAAAGAACTGGAGAAATTTTTGGTTGACAGGAGAAGAATTGCACCTGCTTGATAATGCACAAATCAGCTGCTATTTCTGTCCATTTTATGTGCAGCATCCTTCGCCGGTACCAAAGCTCGCAGCTTTCGCTGTCTTTGAGGGTGGCAACAGTAAAAAAAGATGGAAAACGCGAACGTTTTAGCGAGCCGGATTGTACTCTTCGTTGTCGCTGGGTTCTGGCAGATTTTTTGTGAGCTTCTTCAAACCAACTCGCCATTGCGCGGTCCTTCTTTTTATCTCTCCTTCACAGTTTCCCGTATGACAACTGTCGAAGATAGATGAAAGAAAGCAGACTTCCAGTTCCTTTAACCCACCTGTGAGTTGGACCTCTGCTCCTGGATCGGATATCAAGAGACTGAACTTCCTGAAATTGATGTCGATCTTTATGATAGACTAACGCCCTTCAAATGGTTCAAATGGCACTGAGCCCTATGGGGCTTAACTGCTGAGGTCATTAATTTCCTAGAATTTAGAACTACTTAAACCTAACTAACCTAAGATCATCACACACATCCATGCCCGAGGCAGGATTCGAACCCGCGACCGTAGCGACCGCACGGTTCCAGACAGTAGCACCTAGAACCGTTCGGCCACAACGGCGGGCGCCTAACGCCCTTCCTTTCTGTCAGTAGCTGAGCAAGTTTGTCTTTGGTGCTGGCTAAAAGCACGTTGTCATGAGAAAATATAAGGTTATTAATAGTTCCTCCACTAACTGAGGTGCCTATTGTCCAGCCATCAAGAGTTTTCCTAATGGTATCTTCAGCGCAGATGTTGCACAGTTAGGGTATAAGAGACCACCAGGCGTGACATTGATATGCATGTAAGAAACCAGAAGTCTCAGCACTTGCCTTCACAGCTGCAAGGTGATTTTAATTTTACCAGCATAAAAGACATAATTTGGGATCTTGATTTAGCATCTGACTCCCACAAAATGTGTTAGTGCCACTAACAAAACAGTAGAATTGAAACACAATTTAATGAAGTGGTTATTGCTGCTTCACGCAGCAATTTAAGAACTGCACACTAGTCAAATGAACAGAAAAAATTAGTCCTGCTCTGGCACAACCATAACCACGTAAGTCCAGAATGGATACAGCACAAACCTTGTTGCGGCTCTTATTCCATGGCGATAGTTGCGCGACTCCTCTGGGTCCTCGTTAGTTCTTTTCAGGTACTGCATTCCCCGGAACGCGATAATTTGTGGCAGCTCGAATGTTCTTAGCAGTACAAATGGAACAAATTTTTTTCAAAACTATTAATAAAATTTTTGCCCACTTATCGCCTTTCTCCCATCACTCAGCAAGAGTTTAAGCTTCGTTATCTCACGAGGCGTGTTTTTTTAGTAAGTACCGTTTTAAAATTAAAAAAAGACGTGCTAAGATATCACAATAATTTTATTTTTACATGAAAGCCTGTACCCTAATCTACTTTTCTGCATAATTTCCGTTAATATTGAGGCACTTGACATAACGTTGTACCAGTTTTTGAATACCCTCCTCATAGAAGTCTGCCGCCTGACTTGTTAACCACTGCATCACCACTGTTTTGACTTCGTCATCGTCTTGAAGACGCTGACCGCCCAGGTGTTTCTTCAAGTACAGGAACAGATGGTAGTCACTGGGCGCAAGATCGGGGCTGTACGGAGGATGATCTAGAGTTTCCCATCGAAAAGATGTGATGAGATCTTTGGTCTGATTCGCCACATGCGGACGGGCATTGTCTTGCAGCAAAACGATGCCCTCGCTCAACTTCCATGGACTGTTGCTTTGACTCTGGTGTGACGTAGGCCACCCATGCTTCATCACCCGTAAGAATTTGGCTAAGAAATAATCACAATTTTCGGTCATTCAAGCGCTCGGTCACAATGCCATACAAAACACTACGAGAAACATTAGGAAAGTCATCCCGCAAGGAGGAAATCGTAAAGCGTCTCTTTTCTATCACCTTATTGTCCACTTCCTGCACCAAACTTTCATTAACGACCGAAGAACGCCCACTCTGTTGTTCATCGTGCACATTTGTGAGGCCATCTTTAAATGCTCTCACCCACTTTCTTACCATTCCATCACTCATTTTTCTCCGTAAACTGCACAGATCTCACGATGAATATCGATCGCTTTTAGGCCTTTAGCACTAAGGAATCTTATAACAGCTCGTACTTCACAGTCGGCGGGATCCAAAATTATCTGAGGCATCTTAAACGCTCAGTACACAACGTAAACAAGGAAGAATCAGACTGTAATGGCGTCAGTGCGTAGATTAAGGTACAGGCTTTCATGTAGAAATAGAATTATTGAGATATCTTAGCACGTCTTTTTTTAATTTCAAAACGGTACTTACTTATAAAACACGCCTCGTATCTTTAACATCTTAGATTAACATTTTTAGAGGAAAGGCGATAAAGAAGTGTGTGATGGGACCACTACAACCTTCAGTTGCTCACTAAAGAATGAAACGTTCTGTTTGTTACCCTAACCAAGCTCACCAAGCTTTTCAGAGCCCACTCATTCGAAAGACCATCCTGGTCGCTCTGGAATGCTTCAGATGGTGTAGAACTGATGCCAGACGGTCGTGTCACCGTTCACCGTTGGCGCAAGTCATGACAGTGAGGTGCTGTGTACCGGGATTAGATAAAATACATCGGAGTACTGCGGGAAACGCATGCTTGAAACATAAATGCGGATGCTAGGCATGCCTGGCGGTTGCGCTGCTTTATTTGACATCGAACAAACCCGTGCAGTGTCCTCAGTACGTTGCAAACCTCAGTCGTTGGTCAGACTAGTGTTCTGCGTAGTTGTGAGTGCATTGTGTCGGAGCTAATTCGAAAGTGGCATAATTGTTGGTAGTCGTGTGGTGGGTGCTTTCATAACCAAGGGAATCGAATTGTTTGATGTTTCAAGAGGCACAGTATCGAAGATTTACATCGCATGAAAAAGTGTATAAACATCATCCGGTAAATCACAACGCGGAATTACACTACTGGCCATTAGAATTGCGACACCACGAAGATGACGTGCTAGAGACGCGAAATTTAACCAACAGGAAGAAGATGCTGTGATATGCAAATGATTAGCTTTTCAGAGCATTCACACAAGGTTGGCGCCGGTGGCGACACCTACAACGTGCTGACATGAGGAAAGTTTCCAACCGATTTCTCATACATAAACAGCAGTTGGCCGGCGTTACCTGGTGAAACGTTGTTGTGATGCCTCGTGTAAGGAGGAGAAATGCGTACCATCACGTTTCCGACTTTGATAAAGGTCGGATTGCAGCCTATTGTGATTGCGGTTTATCGTATGGCAAAATTGATGCTTGCGTTGGTCGAGATCCAATGACTGTTAGCAGAATATGGAATCGGTGGGTTCCGGAGGGTAATACGGAACGCCGCGCTGGATCCCAACGGCCTCGTATCACTAGCAGTCGAGATGACAGGCATCTTATCCGCATGGTTGTAACGTAGCGTGCAACCACGTCTCGATCCCTGAGTCAACAGATGGGGACGTTTGCAAGACAACAATCATCTGCACGAACAGTTCGACGACGTTTGCACCAGCATGGACTATCAGCTCGGAGACCATGACTGCGGTTACCCTTGACGCTGCATCACAGACAGGAGCGCCTGCGATGGTGTACTCAACGACGAACCTGGGTGCACCAATGGCAAAACGTAATTTTTTCGGATGAATCCGGGTTCTGTTTACAGCATAATGATGGTCGCATGCGTGTTTCGCGACATCGCGGTGAACGCATACTGGAAGCGTGTATTCGTCATCGCCATACTGGATCTCCGGGCGGGGGCTACTCAAGAGGCCGTCGTAATCAGGAGAAAGAAAACTGGCGTTCTACGGATCGGAGCATGGAATGTCAGATCCCTTAATCGGGCAGGTAGGTTAGAAAACTTGAAAATGGAAATGGATAGGTTAAAGTTAGATATAGTCGGAATTAGTGAAGTTCGGTGGCAGGAGGAACAAGACTTTTGGTCAGGTGAATACAGGGTTATAAATACAAAGTCAAATAGGGGTAATGCTGGAATAGATTTAATAATGAATAAAAAAATAGGAATGCGGGTAAGCTACTACAAACAGCATAGTGAACGCATTATTGTGGCCAAGATAGACACGAAGCCCACGCCTACTACAGTAGTGCAAGTTTATATGCCAACTACCTCTGCAGATGACGAAGAAAATGAAGAAATGTATGATGAAATAAAAGAAATTATTCAGATAGTGAAGGGAGACGAAAATTTAATAGTCATGGGTGACTGTAATTCGGTAGTAGGAAAAGGAAGAGAAGGAAACGTAGTAGGTGAATATGGATTGGGGGTAAGAAATGAAAGAGGAAGCCGCCTGGTAGAATTTTGCACAGAGCACAACTTAATCATAGCTAACACTTAGTTCAAGAATCATAAAAGAAGGTTGTATACATGGAAGAAGCCTGGAGATACTAAAAGGTATCAGATAGATTACATAATGGTAAGACAGAGATTTAGGTACCAGGTTTTAAATTGTAAGACATTTCCAGGGGCAGATGTGGACTCTGACCACAATCTATTGGTTATGAACTGTAGATTAAAACTGAAGAAACTGCAAAAAGGTGGGAATTTAAGGAGATGGGACCTGGATAAACTGACTAAACCAGAGGTTGTACAGAGTTTCAGGGAGAGCGTAAGGGAACAAATGGCAGGAATGAGGGAAAGAAATACAGTAGAAGAAGAATGAGTGGCTCTGAGGGATGAAATAGTGAAGGCAGCGGAGGATCAAGTGGGTAAAAAGACGGGGGCTAGTAGAAATCCTTGGGTAACAGAAGAAATATTGAATTTCATTGATGAAAGGCGAAAATATAAAAATTTAGTAAATGAAGCAGGTGAAAAGGAATACAAACGTCTCAAAAATAAGATCGACAGGAAGTGCAAAATGGCTAAGCAGGGATGGCTAGAGGATAAATGTAAGGATGTAGGCTTATCTCACTAGGGGTAAGATAGATACTGCCTACAAGAAAATTAAAGAGACCTTTGGAGTAAAGAGAACCACTTGCATGAATATCAAGGGCTCAGATGGAAACCCAGTTCTAAGCAAAGAAGGGAAAGCAGAACGGTGGAAGGAGTATATAGAGGGTCTATACAAGGGCGATGTACTTGAGGACAGTATTATGAAATGGGGATGTAGATGAAGATCAAATGGGAGATATGATACTGTGTGAAGAGTCTGACAGAGCACTGAAAGACCTGAGTCGAAACAAGGCCCCGGGAGTAGACAACAGTCCATTAGAACTACTGACGGCCTTGGGAGAGCCAGTCCTGACAAAACTCTACCATCTGGTGAGCAAGATGTATGAGATAGGCGAAATACCCTCAGACTTCAAGAAGAATATAATAATTCAAATCCCAAAGAAAGCAGGTGTTGACAGATGTGAAAATTACCGAACTATCAGTTTAATAAGTCACGGCTGCAAAATACTAACGCTATTCTTTACAGACGAATGGAAAAACTAGTAGAAGCCGATCTTGGGGAAGATCAGTTTGGATTCCGTAGAAATATTGGAACACGTAAGGCAATACTGACCCTACGGCTTATCTTAGAAAATAGATTAAGGAAAGGCAAACCTACGTTTCTAGCATTTGTAGACTTAGAGAAAGCTGTTGACAGTGTTGACTGCAATACTCTCTTTCAAATTTTGAAGGTGGCAGGGGTAAAATATAGGCAGCGAAAGGCTATTTACAATTTGTATAGAAACCAAATGGCAGTTATAAGAATTGAGGGGCATAATAGGGAAGCAGTGGTTGGTAAGGGAGTGAGACAGGGTTGTAGCCTCTCCCCGATGTTATTCAATCTGTATATTGAGCATGCAGTGAAGGAAACAAAAGAAAAATTCGGAATAGGTATTAAAATCCATGGAGAAGAAATAAAAACTTTGAGGTGCGCAGATGACATTGTAATTCTATCAGAGACAGCAAAGACTTGGAAGAGCAGTTGAATGGAATGGATAGTGTCTTGAAGGGAGGATATAAGATGAAAGTCAACAAAAGCAAAACGAGGATAATGGAATGTAATCGAATTAAGTAGGGTAATGCTGAGGGAATTAGATTAGGAAATGAGACACTTGAAGTAGTAAAGGAGTTTTGCTATCTGGGGAGCAAAATAACTGATGATGGTCGAAGTAGAGAGGATATAAAATGTAGATTGGCAATGGCAAGGAAAGCGTTTCTGAAGAAGAGAAATTTGTTAACATCGAGTATAGATTTAAATGTCAGGAAGTCGTTTCTGAAAGAATTTGTATGGAGTGTAGCCATGTATGGAAGTGAAACATGGACGATAGTTTGGATAAGAAGAGAATAGAAACTTTCGAAATGTGGTGCTACAGAAGAATGCTGAAGATTAGATAGTAGATCACATAACTAATGAGGAGGTGTTGAATAGGATTGGGGAGGAGAGAAGTTTGTGGCACAACTTGACTAGAAGAAGGGATCGGTTGGTAGGATATGTTCTGAGGCATCAAGGGATCACCAATTTAGTATTGGAGGGCAGCGTGGAGGGTAGAAATCGTAGAGGGAGACCAAGAGATGAGTACACCAAGCAGATTCAGAAGGATGTAGGTTGCGGTAGGTACTGGGAGATGAAGAAGCTTGCACAGGATAGAATAGCATGGAGAGCTGCATCAAACCAGTCTCAGGACTGAAGACCACAACAACAACAACATACTGGCGTATAACCCGGCGTGATGGTATGGGGTGCCATTGGTTACACGTCTAAGTCATCTCTTGTTCGCACTGACGGCACTTTGTACAGTGGACGTTACATTTCAGATGTGTTACGACCCGTGGCTTTACCGTTCATTTCAACAGAATAATGCACGATCGCATGTTGCAGGTCCTGTACGGACATTTCTGGATACAGGAAATGTTCAACTGCTGCCCTGTCCAGCACATTCTCCAGATCTCTCACCAACTGAAAGCGTCTGGTCAGTGGTGGCCGAGCAACTGGCTCGTTACAATACGCCAGTCACTACTCTTGATGAACTGTGGTGTCGTGTTGAAGCTGCATGGGCAGCTGTACCTGTACACGCCATCCAAGCTCTGTTTGACGCAATGCCCAGGCGTATCATGGCCATTATTACGGCCAGAGGTGGTTGTTCTGGGTACTGATTTCTCAGGATCTATGCACCCAAATTGCGAGAAAATGTAATCACATGTCAGTTCTAGTGTAATATATTTGTCCAATGAATACCCGTTTATCATCTGCCTTTCTTCTTGGCGTAGCAGTTTTAATGGCCAGTAGTGTAGGTGTGTGTTGACTGATTGTGACGTACTGTTATTGAATAGGATTATGACGGAAAATAACACAAAAAATAACACAAAAGGAGCTCTATAAGAAGGGAATTGCAGGGCGAGCTGGAAATCCAAAACCACACATCAGGATGCGAATGTTCGCAACAGCAAACATTGTGACGATGCCATAAAACCTGGACTATGGAGCAAATTTGGCCGGCTGAGTCTTGTTTCCCACTGTTTTCAGCTTATGGGCCGAGTTTGCGCGTCAAGCGTGAAACAGGACGCCATTTCGTAGTATCTCATGAGCCTCATGGTTACTCTGCACGATCGCCTTACTGCCAAGGAGTATGTGAGCGTCTGGATGATCGTCTCCATCCCGTGGTGCAATGTCTGTTCCCCAATGGTGATGTGTTCTAAGGCGACGGGGCCCCTGTTCACAAAAGTCGCATCGTCCAGGGCGAGGTTCGTGAATACGAGGATGAAGTCTCGCATCTCCCCTGGCCACAACAATCACCAGATCTCAGCATCACTGAGCCTTTGTGGTCTGTGATGGAGAGAAGGATGCGCCATCGCTATCCATCCACCTGTCATCGTTACCTGAACTTGTCACTATTTTGCAGTAGAAATGGTGTAAGTTTTTCCTGAAAACAATACAGGACTTGTATTTATACATTCAGAGACAATGAGAGTTGGCTATACTCTCTTAGGATTTAAAGATCGGTTACAGCGCGCATACACAAGCTGTGGAATCTAAGATATTGTTGTCGCGTTTCGCAGCGCACGGATTAAGCAGTGGCAGTTTGGAAGCCAGTGTAGGAGCCCGCCTGCTGTGGTGCGCACGTGTGTTGGGCGAGGGGTCGTCGCCGAGCTGCCGTACAGCCGTGTCCGCCAGCAGCGACACAGGATTTGGTACTGAATTGATATTTTTTTATAATTTGCAGCGCGCTTATTAATTTAAAGAAAAGGATTTGTGTGTGTGCGTAGCAGCAGACGATAATTTTGATAATGATAGGAGTTGAATTCTTAAGGGAATAGATAAAGTATTGAATTTTTTTCATTGATTTCTTTTGTAATTGTCAGGGAATTGTTTCACTATGTATTTAATTGAGAAGTATTTCAGTCTGTCTAAAGAATTTGATTAATTTTAATATTGCTTTAATGCCACTGGTGACAGATTTACATACGAAGCATTTGTTCAAAGAGCATCTAGCGTTTTGTTAATTGAATGAGAAAGAATCGCTTTCAGAATATAGTTTTTTGTTTGGGTTATCATTTATCGAGCTTAGATTTGACAAAACTCTTTCTCTTGAAGTATATATAGTTGTAGTAAGCAGCAGCAGCCGCAGCAACAGCAGGAGCCGCCATACAGAACATGCATTGCACTCAGCATGAATAATAGGTTTTTTTTTGTTAAATAATGGAATGCAGCAGATCAAGCAGTGGCGGCAGAAAGACCAAGTAAGTTATTTGTTGCGCACAGGACCAATTAAAAAAATTATAAAGTTTAGGCGATCTCTGTAACAGTAAAGTTAACAAGAGTACAAGCACAAGATTTTCAGTAGAAAACACGAGATAAGAAGATAGAGCTCGCGACTTTCAACAACTGGAAGCTTTTTCGGATGCCGCCGGGTTTCCTACACCTTATTAGGCATGGTAATGTGTTGTGTATCCGGTGTTTCCAAATTTTTGTTCGATCCCTTTAAGTCGTTTCGGACCTCCGATGGAACAGTTGTGCTGATATGAAGAGGAAAGCTGACAAGCGTCAGCAATTTTAAGGTATATAAATGAAACACATTACTTTTATTCGCAGGTAAGCAATTTATCATGTTAAGATTGGTGGGAAGAAACATAACGCCGTAACCTCGCGCCAACGTTTATGAGGTACTTCACCGTAACGACTTCATATCACTGTCTTTCGTGCCTTTTTATGAATCCTTGCTGATGTTTCTGCCAGTTGCTATGTGCAGCGGTGTAAACTTCGTAATTATTATAAGCGTTACATAAAGATCAGCCTCTAGTATTACGTGTAATGGAGGTCAGTATTCAGATATGGCATAATAAAGCGGAATATGCTGATGAAACTTCTCTGTAATGCTGCCCTACATGACTGAAGACGTGAGAGAACAGTTTTTGAAATAGTTAAGACGCTCATAAACAGGCGAAGCCCCTCAATACCGCCGCCTATTACATCGCAACGTCACCACGACTAGCCAACAATGATTAATAGCCGCTTTTCCTGGTCTCCTGGATGCGAAGCGAACATCAAAGTTTTACCATGGTATGATTTCCCGTTACTGTCGAACGGCAGTTCCCAGCTCTGAAACAAATGAGGGATATGCTAATCTGGCTACAGTGCGCCTTCCAATGGAGTTCCAGTCAAGCAAAATTGGAGTCAAGCAGGAGGGGAGCTGTTCACCAAGACGTATGTTGGGTACGCTCTCAAATACGGCTTGTTAGCTCGACAAAAAATCGTAACTCGTAATAAAATAAAAGCCGATTCCATTCGGAGTACACCAGTCACGACCTTTCTTCGGCTGAAGAACATTGGCCCTATTAAAGACGCTCACCTTATGGGCATTTAAGAGACGTTCACGTAGATGACTGAAGAAATCTGGAGTGTTAATCTGAGTCCTGAAGCTGTTTAGAAGTTTCATCTTACATGAGTTGCAATGTGTTGCGTATCGACGGCTTGTGAACATAATATAACGATAGTGTCAAGCTACAGAAGATGGTCGACTTCTCAACTAGACATTCGGCAGTGCTACAGATAGAGGAAACAGGACGCCTTGTTCACCAAGCTATTCAAAAGTCAGTTCACCGTCTGATGTCAGCTAGACATTGTAGCATCTCAAATTGTAAATTGGCTTTTGAGTAGTGTAGTTAACGAGGCATCCAGTTTCCTCTATCTGTAGCACTGCCGAATGTCAGTATTTCAATGTTACGAGATGAAATACACTCCTGGAAATTGAAATAAGAACACCGTGAATTCATTGTCCCAGGAAGGGGAAACTTTATTGACACATTCCTGGGGTCAGATACATCACATGATCACACTGACAGAACCACAGGCACATAGACACAGGCAACAGAGCATGCACAATGTCGGCACTAGTACAGTGTATATCCACCTTTCGCAGCAATGCAGGCTGCTATTCTCCCATGGAGACGATCGTAGAGATGCCGGATGTAGTCCTGTGGAACGGCTTGCCATGCCATTTCCACCTGGCGCCTCAGTTGGACCAGCGTTCGTGCTGGACGTGCAGACCGCGTGAGACGACGCTTCATCCAGTCCCAAACATGCTCAATGGGGAACAGATCCGGAGATCTTGCTGGCCAGGGTAATTGACTTACACCTTCTAGAGCACGTTGGGTGGCACGGGATACATGCGGACGTGCATTGTCCTGTTGGAACAGCAAGTTCCCTTGCCGGTCTAGGAATGGTAGAACGATGGGTTCGATGACGGTTTGGATGTACCGTGCACTATTCAGTGTCCCCTCGACGATCACCAGTGGTGTACGGCCAGTGTAGGAGATCGCTCCCCACACCATGATGCCGGTTGTTGGCCCTGTGTGCCTCGGTCGTATGCAGTCCTGATTGTGGCGCTCACCTGCACGGCGCCAAACACGCATACGACCATCATTGGCACCAAGGCAGAAGCGACTCTCATCGCTGAAGACGACACGTCTCCATTCGTCCCTCCATTCACGCCTGTCGCGACACCACTGGAGGCGGGCTGCACGATGTTGGGGCGTGAGCGGAAGACGGCCTCACGGTGTGCGGGACCGTAGCCCAGCTTCATGGAGACGGTTGCGAATGGTCCTCGCCGATACCCCAGGAGCAACAGTGTCCCTAATTTGCTGGGAAGTGGCGGTGCGGTCCCCTACGGCACTGCGTAGGATCCTACGGTCTTGGCGTGCATCCGTGCGTCGCTGCGGTCCGGTCCCAGGTCGACGGGCACGTGCACCTTCCGCCGACCACTGGCGACAACATCGATGTACTGTGGAGACCTCACGCCCCACGTGTTGAGCAATTCGGCGGTACGTCCACCCGGCCTCCCGCATGCCCACTATACGCCCTCGCTCAAAGTCCGTCAACTGCACATACGGTTCACGTCCACGCTGTCGCGGCATGCTACCAGTGTTAAAGACTGCGATGGAGCTCCGTATGCCACGGCAAACTGGCTGACACTGACGGCGGCGGTGCACAAATGCTGCGCAGCTAGCGCCATTCGACGGCCAACACCGCGGTTCCTGGTGTGTCCGCTGTGCCGTGCGTGTGATCATTGCTTGTACAGCCCTCTCGCAGTGTCCGGAGCAAGTATGGTGGGTCTGACACACCGGTGTCAATGTGTTCTTTTTTCCATTTCCAGGAGTGTATTTTATACACAAAGTGACATCGCTGGCATCGTGAAGGATCCACCAACTCACTTTTCCTATATTTTGAATGAGATTAAACAGAATTATGCCAGTACAGTCATTTAACGTAGTTACTGTCTCCTTAAAACGGTTTTTAACAGTGAAAAACAGAACGATAATGTAACTATCAGTAGAAGAAACAAGCTTTGCAACATTATATTCTTATACTATCACTTATTCGCTATTTCCTTTAAGTAAAGATGTTATTTTTCTACAGTTTTATATTGTAGCTAATTTGTAAAAATCTCTTCGCTCGTGTTGGGTGAGAAAATGTTTGGGACTCCTGCTAAGCGCGTGTCAAACTCAGAAATCCAAAGTTTCAGGGTTCAGTCCTCAGGCAGTCCCAGTGTGACGGAGACTTTCTCCACTGTGAGTTAGCGCAGAATCTTTTGTTCATGGTTTAAGATGTTAATAAGCTTCAAATGCAATATGCGTTTTAATTCTTTTTCGTACGAAAATTCTAAAAACAGCATAAATATAAATGAATCCAATGTAATCTTTAAATACGTGTTTTGTTCTGTTTCATGTATGACCAAATGTAAATTCTATGTCATGTTAACGGTATAAATGTTAAGTGCTATGGGCCAGTAGGTTAAAAATCATAGATGTGATTTTATCGAGAAGGAAGAGACAGTTGACGACGGGAATCTGTAGTAAGAACATGGACAGCGAGGACATGGCAGCTTTGTTGGTGGACAAATAAGTTGTACTGTTGTGTTAGGGAAATTGTTTCTTTGTGTTTTTTTATAGATAGCACAGTGTGAAGAGGAGAGTCGAAGAAGTGAGAGAATGGCAAGCAGTTTTGGAAGTTTAGCGACGAGAAGACGGAGGATGCTTCCAGAGATGGGTAATGGCGTCATTGTTGTAATGAATCACTGAAATTTACGAAGAAACACCAAGGTTTTAAAGATGGAAGAGAGAAGATGGAAATACTAATATTTACTGACACCAGATTTGTCAAGAGAGTCGACGAAGCAGATAATCAAGCACGAAGATATCAAGTCCTCAAAGGGATAGAATTGTGTCGGTTCTCGTCAAAGGAATTTGAGTGTACAGAACAGTTGAAGTTTGTGGAGAAGATAACGGCTATTTGTTTTGAATGAGAGACGGAACGAGCCGATGAATACAGCGAGAGCGGACTATACAAAGAAGCGACTGTTGAGCAATGTGTTATGCTACGATAACGGACTTGGAACGGCGTATCGATTGTCAACTTTAATTATTGTGAAAACCAAGCACTGAAGTTGAGAGTGAAAATATTCAATGAATTCACATCACGATGTGTAAGAAACTGATGTGTGGGCATCCACTGTCGTGTTTAAGACAGTGTGCTCTTGTGAAAAAGACATCGAAATCCCACCTTCATGCCCTACCTATGTGTCTTAAGGGAATTCTAGTTGTAGGACAGGCTGACGGAGCCTTAGCGGAGTCATTAAACGTTGTAAGATAATATGACTGGTTACCAAACCGCTCATCGTCATTACTGTCAGCTTCTGAAGGCAGTGGAGGCAACTGCAGTGACAGAGACTAGCATTCATCTAACGCCACTCCTGCAATCACAGATGACATGAAAAGGCTGTAAATCTCTAGCATACCCATCATCATAACAGACGAGTGTGTGGGCACATGAAATTAAGGCATACTAATGACAGTATTTCAACATAGCTATCAGCAAAGTACATTACAACAGTGATAATTATTCCAAAAGTTGCCAATAAAACTAAATGCATTCTATTCTGCAGAGAAGGCAAAGGTATTATTATTTGCAGTCAGTTCCTTTGCTTTACGGTATAAAACGTACGTATCAAAGCACTTTGAATGAAGTTAAGTTTCCCTGATAAGATAGTTCTGTTTGGCCATTAGTTCAAATATGACACTGTGTCACTATACGTAGTGAAAATCTGCACGTGTCATGTGTGACTATTTACACGTCGATACTCAGTTCCAGTTCATGTGCGCGTAATTCCCCACAAATTGTTTAACAGTTTCGGTAGGTTCACATCAGGTCAAACGTTTACAACTTTGCGGTGGAATATTTGTACTAGCGACGTCAATACTGAGTAGCTCTGCATAAATCGGCCTGAATCGCAATGTAACTCATTTTATTCACCTACGTGCAATGAAGCGCCAAAGAAACAGGTATAAGCAAACGTATTCAAATACAGAGATATGTAAACAGGCAGAATACGGCGCTGCGGTCGATAACGCATATATAAAGACAACAAATGTCTGTCGCAGTTGTTGCATCGGTTACTGCTGCTACAATGGCAGGTTATCAAGATTCAAGTGAGTTTGAACGTGACGTTATAGTCGGTGCACAAGCGATGGGACACAGAATCTCCGAGATAGCTATGAAGTGGTGATTTTCCCGTGCGACCGTGAATATCAGGAATCCGGTAAAACATCAGATCTTCGACATCGCTGCGCCCGGAAAAAGATCCTGCAAGAACGGGACCAACGACGACAGAAGAGAATCGTTCAACGTGACAGAAGTGCAGCCCTTCCGCAAACTGCTGCAAATTTCAATCCTGGGCCATCAACAAGTATCAGCTTGGGAACCATTCAACAAAACATAATCGATATGAGCTTTGGGAGCGAAAGAACCACTCGTGTGTCCTTGATGACTGTACGACACAAAGCTTTACGCCTCGCATGAACCAGTCAACACTGACATTGGACTGTTGATGACGGAAAACATGTTGTGCGGTTGGACGAGTCTCGTTTCAAATTGTATCGAGCACATGGACGTGTAGGGGTACGGAGACAACCTCATGAATCCATGGACCCTGCATGTCAGCAGGGAACTGCTCCAGCTGGTTGAGGATCTGTAATGGTGTGGGGCGTGTGCAGTTGGAGTGATATGGGACCCCTGATACGTCTAGATACGACTCTGACGGGTGACACGTACGTAAGCATCCTGTGTGATCACCTGAATCCATTCATGTCCGTTGTGCATTCCGACGGACTTGGGCAATTCCAGCAGGAGAACGTGACACTGCACACGTCCAGAATTGCTACAGAGTGGTTCCACGAACACTCTTTTGATTTTAAACACTTCCGCTGGCCACTGAACTCCCCAGAGATGAACATTATTGAGTATATCTCGCATGCCTTGCAACTTGCTGTTCAGAAGCGATCCCCACTCCCTCGTACTCTTACGGATTTATGGACAGCCCATAGATTCATGGTGTCAGCTCCCTCCAGCACTACTTTAGACATTAGTCGAGTTCTTCTGCGTGCTAGCGGGGGCCCTACACGATATTAGACAGTTGTAACAGTTTCTTTGGCTCCTCAGTGTATAAAAACACTGCCGTATAGTTATATTTGTATCTGTTTATGTATGGTTAGTTGAGTGTGCACGTAAGAAGTTAGGTTTAACTATCATTGACAACTGAAGACGTGTACTTGGCCACATCGTAGGCCAGAGTAGACGTTTGTTCAATTCTGTCTTATTCTGATAGAACTGTAACCCATGATGAGATTGCCATTCGACATTTCGCTAAGAATAGTGAGGATTGGTACATCGTTCAAGCATACAAAATGAAGGAACAGTTTTTCAGCGTTACATATTTTGAAACATTCTGCGACTTATGGCTTTACCTCTGAAAATTATATGCGATAAATGCAAAATTTGCACCGCGGAGTCCAAACTAAACTATAGGCACTCCCATGACTGGTTCTATTCAGAAATCGGAGGATATAAAGAGGATATCATCTCCATAGGACAATGCCTAGTAACACCCTACAATGTTCAAACGAATCTTCGGGCGGAGGACATTCTTTACTTATCCGTTACTTAGTTACCCGTTAATCACCTGAATTTCTTCCTGATGTAGCAATTTTAATGGCCAGTAGTGTAATTTCCATTCATTTGTCTGTCTCGATTTTGTTAAGGAAAGTTTCTGTGGCTACCATGAGATTCCTGTATTATGTTTTTCTAACTCAGTCTACGTTAAGTGGCATGTAAAAGATGCAAACGACAAGCCAGTCATCAAGATCTCCCCAAATAGTTATAACAGTTAAGTTTAGAATTAACTTACCGATAAGTTTACTCATTAATTAAAGAAAAGAATTTGGATGTATACGCAACATGCCTTGCGGAAAGAAGCGTATCCACAGAACGTGGAGTGTTGTAAATTACTAGAGAGTCTTGGTCCCTGATGACAAAAGCTGGGCAGAGTTCATAAATTTAACATTACGGTACTATCAATGAACTGAATAATCTTGCGCTACGTACGATTCCACATGTTCGCATTAGCATCTAGGTATGGAAGTAAGGAGTGAATTTCATTTTTGCAGCTTAAAATAGGATTCAGTTCCGCATTTGGTACCATTAGTGTTTCTCTCACAGCTTCATTATATTAGTTAAATATTTTGAACCGTTGTTAACTCTGTGTTTTTCTTCTGGTGGTTAGCACGCTTTTCACTGAGTGGGCGAAAAATCACCAATGGCACCATGTTTCCGGTTTGACATTAAACCGCATATCCGCTCATGCTATGTGGGTCAGCGACTTGCGAAACTGTAGGAGGGCGAAGTCAAACCGCTTCGAACTGGATAATCGCGGCCGAACAATGCGCTTTTCAAACCAGCCCATAAGTTATTTCTGCTTTAAATTTCTTTGACACAACAGTGCTTACAAAAATTTACACTTTAATCCACTTCCTCTCCCGCAATGATTGACAGATGTGGTACATTGGGCCGACACATCGTGTAGACTTGGAAGGCTTTTGTTTGCAGAACAGCGCAAGATTCAATGCCGAATGCCGATGAGATTAAATAACTAAAGCACGACAGAGAAACTGGAAATATATAAAGACAAAAGCTGGTAGCAGCGCTGGTAAGGCAACACGAGGGAGAATTCAAGACGGAACAACCAGGGAACTTGTTCAGACCTACCAACCAGAGGATACTTGTAAAGACATGGCAGATATTCACGAATCAGTGGAATGAATGTCGTGGGAATCCAGGAAAATGTTTGTTATGCAAATGGACAATTTAAGTACAGAGGACGAGGGACAGTATAAAGGTAAAATTGGTGGAAAGACTTGAGTAATTACAGCCTTTTTATTTTAATACGATAGTTTTTATGGTGATAGAGTAATACCATGTACGCTTATATTTACTGTATCACTCGTCCGCTAACGCTGTTCTTTAACTGCATAAAAGAATTATTTCACTATTTTCCCCTCCAAAACGACTGATTTTTGCGTTATTATGCACTGACATAATTCTGTAGAACTATCCAACGCAGAACATTAAAAATATATCTCCTGTGAATGTATTATGAAATTTGTCATTTGAACCAAGCACATATAAGTAGGTAAGCACTCAACGACTTCTGGATATATCGTGTAATTATCAGAATTATCAGTGGAAGCTAAGACATTGATTCTAGAGGGCTGTTGATGAACGTTTCACTGCAATGTCAGGCAATGATTCTTGCCTTATTGAACGGAAAGCCGTTTTAAAACAAGAGAACTTCGATGCCACTGTTTCTGCCATGGATGTATAAATGTTTTGCAGTTAATCCTGTGTTGGATATAATTTATTTGATAGAGGTAAATTCGTCGGTTTAACATCCTTCTTTCAAATTCCAGTTATCGTGTTTTTCGTGACAGCAAACACTCATACTGACGATGTGTTTTAGGTTTAATCGTTAGGTTCGTGATACTAAATAATTACCACTCAGTGAAACAAAAATCATCTCTCTTTGCCAGCACATTCTGACAAGGGCTAATGTTTCTTAACGACACAAAAAAAATGTTACTCCGATATAATTAAAGAGATTGCGCACAGATGTTTCTAGTTGGGTGGAATGATGTAATTTTGTGTATCTCCTGTATTCCTTACTGTTAGTCGCGAAGCTGTATATTAGTATCTTCTTAGCGTATTAATTACGATTGTGCAACTAAAAATAGTCTGTTTGTTTGGTTGTGAGACGGTTTAGATCATTTTATTTTCCAAGCATCCTTAGGGGCCTGCAACATTTACTTTATTTCTTAAGTAATTAGATAGGCAATTAAATAGTTCGCCACAAGTTTCTGTATTACAGTTTTTTGGCTACTATAATAAACCGAGAAACAGAGTAATGATGTACAAAATATCGAGTCTAACATAACAATAAATCACAGATTGGCTAAAAACCAATATTAGCGATTTCGTCCACACAGTTTCGTCAAATAATTCAGACCCTAGGGACACAGATTGTACATCTACATCTACAGCCACACCATCTGCCATGCGCTTCACAGAGGCTTGCAGTGTTCGTCCCATTATACTTGTTATTGGGGTTTCTTCCCATTCCGTACACGTATTGAGCGCGGGAAGAATGTTTAAATGCCTCACTGCGCACTGTAATTATTCTAATATTGTCCTGACGATCCCTACGAGAGCGATACGTAGGGATCTTAATTGCTCTTGAAACTTCGCAAGTATGCATTCTCTGGATAATTTACGTCTATCTTCAAGTGTCTGCTAGTTCACTTTCTTCAGCGTCTCTGCGACACTTTCCCAAGGGTCAAATAAACCTATGACTATTCGTGCTGCTGTTCGCGGCACGAGTTCAGTACCCCAAGTAAGTTCTATTTGGTATAGGTCACACGAGCATTATTCTAAGCTACATCGCACGAGTAGTTTGTAAGCAATCGTCTTTGTAGACTCACTGTATTTCCCTAGTATTCCACCAATGAACCGTAGTCTGTCATCTGCTGTTCCTACGACTGTGCCTGTGAGATCTTACCATTTCGTATTCGTACAAAGTGTTACCTCCGGTATTTGTCTGAGTTAAGGGGGTTTCGTGGTCTGGAAGTTTCAAAAAATCAATTTTTTATTACATATTTTTATACCTTATATTATGGAGAACACATGGGGGAAAGCGTTTTGCCCGTAAACTATTAGTCGAAATACACGATCATCGGACCGGCATTCCCGCATCGTTGACCGCCTAAGGACAGCGCTCGGAAGCAATCAGACCTGTATAAAAGACCTATAGAATGAAAATTTACTGGAAAGATGTGTTGGCGCGAACTCTCAAAACCCTAACGAGTCGATAAATTCGCTGATTTTGACGCTTTCCCCAAGACCCATATATTCAGGTATAGCAGTAGTCGAAATTCCGAACAATTTGGCCACAGTTATCTTCAACGGCGGGTTCACGGCACCCGCATAGACAATGAATGTCATGGACATTCAACTTCGCAACACGGCGTTCGAATTTTGCAGAAGACGCATCCTCGGACCGCCTTTGACACTCAGAGCACCACGTGTCTACTGCTAGTGCAGAACCAAGATCTGCGGCCGGGGAGGAAGCGGTGCACGCGACGGGATTTACGAGATCGAGGAAGGCGTGGCGGACTGATGGTAAGTCCCAAAGAAACCCTTTCCAAAACTTTGAACGCGATTTCCTAAAAGTTATATTTTTTTGCTGGGTGTCTGCATTTCCGAAAAACTACTCCGCCTATTTTGAAGCCGCTTAGCTATTTGCGTAATGAATGGAACTGGTTATCATCGGAACCTCTAAAAGTTAAACCATCTTCGAAATATCGATTTTGCATGTACGTTTGAATCCCAAACAAAGTCGATTTTTCTTACTTTTTTCCAAACAGCTGCCGTTTTGTGAGAAAAATGACCTTTTTGGGGGGAGGGGGGGTTTCGACCATAGCCACACTACTATATATTAATAATTTTTTGGTCCGGTCTGTTTCAGACCACCCAGTTATCTGAATCAGGTCACCCGCCTACCGGTGCACGGCGTGCATTACGATCTTCACTGCCATTTTGTTTAATAACCCCTGAATATTTTTGGACAATTTTTTTTTTAAATTCACAGAAAATATAGATGTATAAAAGGATAGAAGCGTTCTTTGACTTATCTTTTGATTTCACCTCAGAAAAAAAAATGTTGAAAATTATGTAAAATTCGGACCTCTACACCAAAAAACCCTCTTAATCGATTCAAACTGTAACTCTCTGTTGTTGTATTCATAGGATACTACGTTTTTTTCGTTTCATGAAGTGCACAAATTTATATTTCCGAACAGAGATAGCAAATGGCAGTCGTTACACCACTTTGAAATCTTTACAAGTTGCGACTGAATATTTGTGCAGCACAATATATAATTCTTTGGAGATCGCAGCCTTGCGCAGCTGCGGCGGATCCCATCAGATGTCACGTTTCTCACTTCCATTGGTGAATGCGGACTCAGAGGTGTCACGTGTCATGCATCTCGGTATCGTCACTTATGGAACAAAAGTAAGAAAATAATTAACCGTTTATACAAACAGTGAAGATCCCTCAAGTTTTAGCCACTCTCAGGTTGACATTGACTACGTCTGGTACGAACGAAACTCTGAAATAGCTTTATTAAATGTGACAAAAGAAGATGGTACGTTACGAGATCACATAGAGATTGAATACTACCATCGTTGGACCAAACTGATGGGAGAATATGAACGCGCCAGCGTTGAAGAAGTGCCGAATTGGCTTGGAACGATTTGGAGATACATTGGAAAATCTGAATGACAGGTGGGGGTTTCACGTCCGTTGTTCTCAACAGCGGGTATAGTGGCGTAACAACTGCACCGTGTCGATCGGGCACAATACATTTTTGAATAGGTGAGATAGGGAGGACATGTTAATCAGCTTTCGTGCTATCGATACGTAGTACCTAATTTGAAGGAATGTGATACTGGTAAACGCTTTCTGTAGAAACTTACAGTTTGCTGATGCAGATTACACGGACCCCAAAGGACCGGAAGGCATAAGGAGGGGCAACTAAATTGACGTAGGACAAACGTCTGAATGTTCAGTGCTACAATGTGTAAGTATAGATGACAGCATAAAGTGCATTTTAACGAAAATGTTAGTGTTAAAAACGTTGTTGCCTTCAGACCGATGCTTTTCATCATACTGCGTAAGGCAGTGGCTGCCAGAGCGACCCAGCTAGCGGAACCATCTGCTTCTCTTCCCACACCGTCGACAGATGTGCGCAGGGAACGATAGCGTGCGCGCCTCGTATGCGTCCTAATTTCTCCAACATTATCCATGTGGTCTGTTGCTCTGCTTTTACGCAATTAGGAGTAATAACCTTTTAAATGGTACAGTAACTGCAGACTGTTAAAGGTGATGTTAGTGACTGCTGTGTAGTTATCCGAGGGCTTTTCGGAAAGTAAGAAACGATCAATCGCGAAAAGGAAACCACTGTGAAAATCCAATGATGATTTCCACAGATGTGTTGGGCAGTGTCTCTGCAGATAGCGTCACGCCGCTCTTGTAAGTTATGAGCGCCCAGTGAGCGCGTAAAGATGCCTGGAAAATAGAGTCTTTCGCCAAGTATTGGTGACCGCCGAGAGATTTCGCCTGATTTCATGCAACCTCACATAACCTAATTGTTATGCAGTTCCTTCTTCATGACATTTCTAGGTCGCACACTGTAGAGGCAATGAAAGATGCACCTGCAGCGTTTTAGATGGGAAGTGTTAGATCACCCACCATACAAGCCGGACTTGGGTCCCTCTGATGTCGCCCTGAGCTCACCTGAACCGCTGACTATGAAGACAACACTTTGACACAGACGACGAGCTGCAATCCAGCGCGGAAAACTGTCAAAAAGCACAGGTGACTGTCTTCTGTGACGATTTGTACTGGAAAGTTGGTACAACGCAACGTGTCTAAGTCGGAGCGGCGACTATGTAGAGAAGTAGCTGAAAGGTGTAGCTAACTGTTGCAAATAAAACAGTTTTGTTTTTCACTGTGGGTTCCATTTCGTGCCGGATCGTTCCTTACTTTCCGAATAGCCCTCGTACATAGAGAAGATTGTTCATTAAAATCTTTCTTTTTCGAAGAAATGATGCCCTTCCTGCCGCCACCCCATACCACCCGGGAGGGAATTAGTGTACCCCAACTGTCTGCAACTAGTGTAATCCATGGAATAGTGCGAAAGTGTTCAGATGTCTGCGAGCCGTGTAACTGAGGCGGGACGTGGGGACCAGCCCGGTATTCACCTAGGGGGATGTGGAAAACCGCCTAAAAACCACATCCATGCTGGCCGGCACACCGGCCCTCGTCGTTAAACCGCCGGGAGGATTCGATCCGGGGCCGGCGCGCCTACCAGAGTCCAGGAAGCAGCGCGTTCGCGCGCTCGGCTAACCTGACGGGTAACTTAACGGTTTAATAATGACAGCTTGTAAATCTGTTACGTGACTGAAGGAACCTCCCCGGCCCCGTTACGTCACAGCTCTAAGTGTTCCACCTCTTTTAGGCTAAACATAAAAGCTCATACAGTCATAATTTTCAGAAAATGAGGTAGGATTACAGCTTAATCTCTCGTCGACGACGATCAGTATCCTTGACGTCGGTTTGCTAAAGAATTCGCATATTCTAAATTCGAATGAGCCTGCTCAAACAGTGTAATGCACAACCCTCTAGCTTGTATGACACAGAAGTGAGCCAGAAATGGATCGAATGTGCGCAGCTGATTAACTTCCCTTGCTAGTGCACCGGCCAGCCAGTATTTGTTTTCAGGTGGTTTTCCACGCTCGTTAGGCAAATGCTGGGCTCGTCTCCAATTACCGTTTCATAAAATACGATGCACAAACAGTTAAAAAAATACGATCGCACACAGAACAAAGTCACACACAGTTAACAGGCTGGTGACACATGACTCCCCCCCACCAGACGTACCTGACGACTGTCGAGACAGGAAGTGTATCTGGCCACAAAAGTTAAATCTTGAGTGCAGTGGAACCCGTACTTGGCGCGCGATTAACGCTAACGAAAATAAGACAAAGAGTGTAAGTTCGAATAGGCACTCCAAAACAAAAGAAAACAACGCATCACGAAGGAATTATCCGAATGGAACGAAATCAGTATATGTGATTTAGAAGCACAGACAGTCCGCCCCATTAGCTGAATGGTCAGCGCGTTGGATTGCCACGCACGGAGGCCCGGGTTCGATTCCCGGCTGGGGTGGGAGATTTTCTCCCCTCAGGGACCGGGTGTTGTGCTGTCCTCATCACCATTTCATCCCCATTGTCAGCGCGCAGGTCGTCCAATGTGGCGTCGCACTCAATAAGACCTGCACTTGGCGGCCGGACTTCCCGTCTGGAACCTTCTGGCCACTGACGCCATACGATCATTTCCATTTTACAAGCACAGACACACAAATGATTACAGTTTGAGAACAACTGGATGATTTATGCAACACAAAAAGCTTCACAAACTGAGCAAGTCAGTAACGCGTTGGCCCAACTCTAACCCTTATACCAGCAGCTATTCGGCTTGGCACTGACTGACAGAGTTGTTGGATGTCCTCTTGAGGGATTTCGTGCCAAATTATGACCAATTGATGCGTTATATCTTCAAAATCCCCGATCTGGTTGGAGGATCCTGCCCATAATGCTGCAAACGTTCTCAACTGGCGAGAGACGCGCCGACGTGTCTGGCCAAAGTAGGGTTTGCCAGGCACATAGACAAGCTGTAGAAACTCTAGCCGTGTGCGAGCGGGCATTATCTTGCTGAAATATAAGCCAAGTACGGCTCGTGCTGAAGGACAACAAAACGGGACGTGGATATCCGTCGTCGTGCCGCTGTGCTGTAAGGGTGCCGCGGATGACAAGCAAAGTAGTTCCGATATGAAAGAAAATGACGCCCAGGCCATCGCTTCTCGTTCTCAGACCCTTGTGGCGAGTGACAGTCAGATTGCATCCCACTACTGTCTGGGCCGACACGTCTGAAATTTCATCAATAAAAGTAGAATTGTCTTCAGTGATGAATTCTGTTTCGAACTGAAACGTCCCCTTAGAAAAATTATAAATGACTGTACTGGTAAACCTCTTACGTTATTTGATTTTCAAACAGTTGAGCAAAACTGAACGTACTCAGCCATTTCCCTCTTTACTTACTCTGATCAAAACTAAATTGACACACAATATTTTTAGCGCAACGCACTCTGACTTTCAATAATCCCCATAAGAAATGGCCCTGACTAACAATAACCTATACTTTTCATGAATCACTTACCTCACAAAAATCTTCGTTACTCGAACTACTGCAATAGAGCGAGCGCCAATAGTGCCAGCTAAATAAAAGATTCTAACTATTGAAAGCACTAACTACTGATAGGCATAGTTAGCAAATGAAAGATTTGAGAAAATGTAACTTACTGCAGCTGGGTAGGAAAAACAATCTTGTAGTGTTCGTAAAAGTTATAAGGGATGGTCAAGAAGCTTCCGTTCAAAGGCCGTACGGTCCAGAATCGGTATGCCAAACAGGAAAAATCACTGCGAGCACTGAGGCAATTATCTCTCCGACGTACCACGTTGAAGACACTCGTCTGGTAAAACACTGCTGCATGAAGAATTCCATAAGTCCGTGCTGCACATCCTCGTCGACTCTAAATGCCTTTTTTTTAAGAGTCCGAAGGCGTGATAATCGCATGTCTCTCCCTTTTGAGTGTGCGTACCTCGTGTGTTTCGACATTTTCGATGTGGGGGATGTGTGTTATCAGAAGCAGCAACACACACTGGCGAACCATTGCACAACGGTGATTTTCTCCAGACGTACTGCTTCATTCTCCGATCGATGTCTACCTTCGGCAGCCAAAAAAGAATGACAGCACGTTGCTCCTATTTGGATGAATTTGCTACTAACGTCACCACACTTAGCGTTTCCACATTTACTTACGCACGTCGGAAAGGCACACAACCACTTTGATCCCTTGCCTACGTGTCCCTGCTTTTATGCCCGCATCGGAATCGCGTTATATTGCACATACGCTGCAGCAAGCCCTCAAACTGAATCTTTTTGATCGCCCCTTAAGTTAGTGGTATCCTGCTTGACGCAGTCTCGTCTATCATCTTGGCGTTGCGTTGCAAAACGACGTGAAATGGAACAAATACGTGAAGTCGCTTGTGTGGAAGGCGAATGGCCGGTTTCGGTGTATTGGCAGAGTCATAGGAAAGCGTAATTCATCTATAAAGGGGACCGGCTATGAAATACTTGTGTGAGTCATTCTTGAGTACTGTTCGAATATTTTGGATCACAGCAAAGTCGTATCAGAAAAAGATATCGAACCAATTAAGAGGCCTGCTGCTAGATTTCCTATCGGTATTCCAGGCGCTACAGTCTGGAACCGCGAGACCGCTACGGTCGCAGGTTCGAACCCTGCCTCGGGCATGGATGTGTGTGATGTCCTTAGGTTAGTTAGGTTTAAGTAGTTGTAAGTTCTAGGGGACTGATCACCTCAGAAGTTAAGTCCCATAGTGCTCAGAGCCATTTTTTTCCTATCGGTAGGTTATAATAACACTCAAGTACTACGGAAATACTCCGTGAAATCGAATGAGAATCCGTATAGGGAAGAGGACGTTCTTTTCAGGGAAGAATATTCAAAAGGTTTACAAAAGCGGCATAGATTGCTATTCAGCATATCATGTGGCTAGTCAGCTGAATACGTTAATTCCTGTTGGTATGGCACAAATTATTGTTGCTGATGTAAAAAATGCTCGTGTCTCAACATCCATTTCTGTTGTAAGTACCGTACATGTCGTGCAAATGATTCTATTGCCACCAACATAAATATCGCGTAAAGACTGTGAAGAAAAGAGCAATCGGGACTCGTACAGAGCCACACAGATAGCCATTTCTCCTCGCCCCACTTACAAATGGAGGAGGAAAGTGAATGAATGAAAGTGGTACCCTCCGATACGCATCGTATGATGCCTTGAGTAGTATGTACGTCGAAGAAGATGAGAAACCATCAAGTAAAACCAAAATCTGAATAGCCGGAAGCGGAACTGAACCGTCGTCCTCTCGAATTTGAGTCCAGTGACTTACAACTACTCCATCTATCTAGATACGAGTTGTGTACGAATAAACTGTGCTCTAGACAACAGAACATTCTGAGAGATAAACAAAGCGAAGGAAAAGAAAAAAAATTGTTGCCTAATGCGCTACCTCTGACGTAACAACCAAACATGAAAACAAATTCGTGCCGAATCCTGCGATGTACTGTTCCTGTACGTTTCTTCAAATAAAGTCTCACAAGTAACATCAGTGCAACGACTCGCGACGGAGTACTTCACAATTTGTAAAACAGGGAGCCATATTTGAATGATTTGAAAAAATGTTCTCGCGCTCAGTAATCAATTTTACCTGGTCTGTCTATATCTCTGCCCGTTGCTGGATGACGTCATTGCGTGCTCCGCAAACAACGGAGTGGGGGGAGTGAATTGCTGACAGTGGCATGGACAGTTGGAGCTCTGGGTTTACCGAGGACTTGTGAACATGTTGGGCCGAACACACTCTCAGCTGTGCACACATATACATGGCGGTAGTATCGCGTACACAAGGTATAAAGGGGCAATGCATTGGTGGAGCCGACATTTGTGCTCAGGTGATTCATGTGGTAATGTGTCCGATGTGATCACGGCTGCAAGACAGGAAGTAACAGACTTTGAATGCAGAACGGTAGTTGGAGCTGGTCGTATAGGACATTACAGTTAGGAAATCGTTAGGGAATTCAATATTCCGAGATCGACAATGTCGAGAGTGTATCGAGAATACCAAATTTCAGGCATTACATCTCACCACCGACAACGCAGTGGCCAACGGCCTTCATTTAACGGCCGAGAGCAGCGTCGTTTATGTAGAGTAGCTAGCAGACAAGCAGAGTTTTCAGTGCTAATAGACAAGCAACACCCATGGAAATAACCGCAGAAATCAATGTGGGACGTGCGACGAATACATCCGTTAGGACAATGCGGCGAAATGTGGCGATAATGGGCTATGGGAGCAGACGACGGACGCGAGTGACTTTGCTAACAGGACAACAACGCCTGCAGCGCCTCTCCTGGGTTCGTGACCCTATCGGTTGGACACTACGAGGTGCATTCAAGTTCTAAGGCCTCCGATTTTTTTTCTCCAGACTGGAAAGAGATAGAAACATGCGCATTGTTTTAAAATGAGGCCGCGTTCATTGTCAATACGTCCCAGAGATGGCAGCACCATATGGCAGATGGAATTTTACCGCCAGCGGCGAGAATGAGAACTGTTTTAAATACTTAAAATAGCGACGTTTTCCTTACTTGAACAGCGTGGAATCATTCATTTTCTGAATTTGCGTGGTGTGAAACCAACTGAAATTCATCGACAGTTGAAGGAGACATGTGGTGATGGAGTTATGGATGTGTGGAAAGTGCGTTCGTGGGTGCGACAGTTTAATGAAGGCAGAACATTGTGTGACAACAAACCGAAACAACCTCGGGCTCGCACAAGCCGGTCTGACGACATGATCGAGAAAGTGGAGAGAATTGTTTTGGGGGATCGCCGAATGACTGTTGAACAGATCTCCTCCAGAGTTGGCATTTCTGTGGGTTCTTTGCACACAATCCTGCATGACGACCTGAAAATGCGAAAAGTGTCATCCAGGTGGGTGCCACGAATGCTGACAGACGACCACATGGCTGCCCGTGTGGCATGTTGCCAAGCAATGTTGATGCGCAACGACAGCATAAATGGGACTTTCTTTTCGTCGGTTGTGACAATGGATGAGACGTGGATGCTATTTTTCAATCCAGAAACAAAGCGCCAGTCAGCTCAACGGAAGCACACAGATTCACCGCCACCAAAAAAATTTCGGGTAACCGCCAGTGCTGAAAAAATGATGGTGTCCATGTTCTGGGACAGCGAGGGCGTAATCCTTACCCATTGCGTTCCAAAGGGCACTACGGTAGCAGGTGCATCCTACGAAAATGTTTTGAAGAACAAATTCCTTCCTGCACTGCAACAAAAACGTCCGGGAAGGGCTGCGCATGTGCTGTTTCACCAAGACAACGCACCCGCACATCGAGCTAACGTTACGCAACAGTTTCTTCGTGGTAACAACTTTGAAGTGATTCCTCATGCTCCCTACTCATCTGACCTGGCTCCTAGTGACTTTTGGCTTTTTTCAACAATGAAAGACACTCTCCGTGGCCGCATATTCACCAGCCGTGCTGCTATTGCCTCAGCGATTTTCCAGTGGTCAAAACAGACTCCTAAAGAAGCCTTCGCCGCTGCCACGGAATCATGGCGTCAGCGTTGTGAAAAATGTGTACGTCTGCAGAGCGATTACGTCGAGAAGTAACGCCAGTTTCATCGATTTCGGGTGAGTAGTTAATTAGAAAAAAAATCGGAGGCCTTAGAACTTGAATGCATCTCGTACATTACTCGAAAACGGTGGCCTGGTCAAGTGAGACCCGATTTCAGTTGGCAAGAGCTGATGGTAGGGTTCGAGTGTGATGCAGACTCCAGGAAGGCATGCACCCAGGTATTCGGCACTGAGCAAGATGGTGGTGGTGTAAGTAGGCTGTTTAGGTTTTTATGTTGGTAACGTCACGTAGCGCTCTGTATGAAAATCATTGGCTGTGCTGTGTGCAGTCTGTGGCTGGTTGGCATCGTTGGAACATTAGCTATTGCAGTGTTGGGCAGCTGGATGTGAACAGCGCGTAGCGTTGCACAGTTGGAGGTGAGCCGCCAGCAGTGGTGGATGTGGGGAGAGAGATGGCACAGTTTTGAGAGCGGATGATCTGGACGTGTGTCCATCAGAGACAGTAAATTTGTAAGACTGGATGCCATGAACTGCTATATACAGGGTGATTCAAAAAGAATACCACAACTTTGGGAATTTAAAACTCTGCAACGACAAAAGGCAGAGCTAAGCACTATCTGTCGGCGAATTAAGGGAGCTATAAAGTTTCATTTAGTTGTACATTTGTTCGCTTGAGGCGCTGTTGACTAGGCGTCAGCGTCAGCTGATGCTAAGATGGCGACCGCTCAACAGAAAGCTTTTTGTGTTATTGAGTACGGCAGAAGTGAATGTCTGTGTATGGGGCACTGAGAATCCGCGGGAAACAACTCAGTATGAACGTGACTCGCCTAAGGTGAACGTTTTCTGTGCCATTTCAGCCAATAAAGTTTTTGGTCCCTTTTTCTTCGAAGGTGCTACTGTAACTGGACTACAGTTTCTGGAGATGCTAGAGAATTGGCTGTTCCCTCAGCTCGAACACGAAGCACAACAATTCATATTTCAGCAGGATGGAGCGCCACCACATTGGCACTTATCTGTCCGTAACTACCTGAACGTCAACTACCCGAGGCGATGGATCGGCCGCCAGGCAGCCCGTGACAGAGCACTTCATCACTGGCCTCCAAGAAGCCCTGATCTTACCCCCTGCGATTTTTTCTTATGGGGGTATGTTAAGGATATGGTGTTTCGGCCACCTCTCCCAGCCACCATTGATGATTTGAAACGAGAAATAACAGCAGCTATCCAAACTGTTACGCCTGATATGCTACAGAGAGTGTGGAACGAGTTGGAGTATCGGGTTGATATTGCTCGAGTGTCTGGAGGGGACCATATTGAACATCTCTGAACTTGTTTTTGAGTGAAAAAAACCTTTTTAAATACTCTTTTTAATGATGTATAACAGAAGGTTATATTATGTTTCTTTCATTAAATACACATTTTTAAAGTTGTGGTATTCTTTTTGAATCACCCTGTATATTATGACTTTTGAACACTATTACGGTAAATACATTGTTTTTCTCTATCAAAATCTTTCATTTGCTAACTATGCCTATCAGTAGTTAGTGCTTTCAGTAGTTAGAATCTTTTATTTAGCTGGCAGTATTGGAGCTCGCTGTATTACAGTAGTTCGAGTAACGAAGATTTTTGTGAGGTAAGTGATTCATGAAAGGTATAGGTTATTGTTAGTCAGGGCCATTCTTTTGTAGGGATTATTGAAAGTCAGATTGCACTGCGCTACAAAAATATTGTGTGTCAGTTTAGTGATAATCAGAATAAGTAAAGAGAGAACTGTCTGAGTACGTTGAGTTTTACTCAGCTGTTTGAAAATCATATAACGTAAGAGGTTTATCAGCACAGTTATTCATAAATTTTTCTAAGGGGACGTTTCAGTGTCTCCATAATGATGTGGGCTGTGTTTACATGGAATGGTCTGGGTCACCTGGTCCACCGGTTATTTTCTATTTGGAGACCAGATGCAGCCAGTCATGGACTTCATGATCCGAAACAACGATCATACTTTTATGGATGACAATGTACTATGTCACCGGACCATAACTGTTCGTCATTCGTTTGAAGAACATTCTGGACAATTCAGGTGAATGCTTTGGCCACCCAGATCGCACGGTATGAATACCATCGAACATTTATGCGACCTAATCGAGAGTTCTGTTCCTGCGCAAAATCCTCCATTGGCATCACTTTTGCCATGATGGACGGCTATAGAGACGGAATGGTTCAACTTTTCTGCAGGAACTTCTAGCGGCTTGTTGAGTCCATTCCTCGCCGAATGCTGCACTAAACCGGGAAAAAGGAGGTCAAACACAATATTAAGAGTTATTCCATGACTATTGTCGTCGCAGTCTAACTGGAGGTGTTGGCCTGGACTGTGGAGTGTCACTGACGCTACCTCGCCGGGTGGAGTTCAGCTGTCAGCTACTCTATCGTTGGAGGAAGCGAGCCAGCTCGGGGAGCCATTGCATGCCTGTAATTGCGACCTTTTGTAACGGTTAGTAATTTTGTGCTTTGCTGATGTGTGACCCACTGCATCCTGGTTCATTTCGGGTCTCGATGGTATTTGAGGTCGTTGCTCCGGTTTCCTGTTGTGGGCGAAAGCGCTCGTTTGAATTTTTCTATCAGGCCGACCCTTCTGGACACGTATTCGCTTTTTGTGGCGAACGTGGAGTAAAATTTAATTTTTGTTGTTTACTCGTCACGTTATTGGGTAGTGTGGCTGCGTTGTTTGTATACGCAAGACCGCGGCGCGTTTTTTCTCAAGCCTAATTTCAAGCTACCTGCCTGGCGTATTATTTATTTAATGCTCGCCGGCCTTCTTTGATTCACTGGTGTTTTTAGTATTTTATTAGAATAGTGTTTAATGTAATTACTGTTAAGGTTAACTATCAGCCACTTGTATTCATTGCTTACCAATCTTGTTTTATTCATTGCTGTACTATTCCACTGTAATAGTGTTCAACTCTTCCAGTGCTAGCCAAACTTGCTTTGTTCACTGGCGGTTTATGTTTTATCAGAACAGTGTTTATCTTTTCTTATGTGCGTGTGTTACAGGTCAGGTAAGTCATAATTTATTGTCATATTTATCGAATCCAGGGGCAAACCTGGAAAGGGGCCTCTCTGTACGCTTTTGATGCTTTTGTGACATTCACCAAAGCATTTTGGACTGTAAATTCCTCATACATCTCTGCAAAAAGTATCTATTTTGGCAGGATAGCTGGCCAGATGATTCTAGCACATTCGCATTACTTGTAATTAGTTACTTTCCGAACTAGCCGCCTATATAATAATTGTCGTAATTTCTTTATTTGCCGTTTCTGCCCAACGGGATTAGTTGATTTCGTTTGTGTATCTGGTCAGCTGCTGCCGTTGTTTGATTACTTGTAACCTCTGAGATTAAGCGTATGCTTTTCTTTGGTTTTGTATATGATTTAATGCAAGTGATTTCTTGTAAATCCCGCTTAAGTAAACATAAGCAACACCGTCTTGCGTTTTGGTCGACCACTGCGCCGAAAAACTCACTCTGTTCGTAAGTCTGATGACTAAGCTTAAGGTTCCTCAAAATAATCACTAATGAATGTTTTGTATTTTAACCAGATCTGGTGTGAATACTAAACTACCTTCCCCATTAGAAAAGCTTGTTTGCATGTGCATCGGCCGTTAATTCCGTTATCCTGCAGCTCTCTTAAATTTTATTGAAGTTCCTTTTAGTGAAATTCTGTTCACGTAAGATTGGTCAGTGTTACTGTAAACTAGTCTTTTGGGCGTGGCATCGAGTTCCTTAACGAAACTTGAATGTAAAATTTAAGTACTTCAAATAATTTTGGTTTCGTCCTTGTAGGCATATATCATTGGGTCTTAAGCTGTTTGTGCAGTTGCTAAGTGTACTTATTAGCTTGATCTGTTAATATTTTTACCTCTGAGCGTCTGTTAATGAGCAACGGAGTACGGAAATTAGTACTTATTTCGATAATTTTATTTTGGCCCGCCAACGTGGGGTGTTCTTGTATTTTGTCATCTTGCTCCCTTGCATTTTAAGGGCTGTATTTATTGATGTGATGAGCCTTGACCTTAACTGCCTTATTTACCAGCCGTCAGCGCCCCCCTATTAAACTCTATATCTTACCACTGTAAATAATTTTATTGTTTCTGGTAATAAACCACTTCCCAAGTATACACTATTTTGTGGTCCCAGTACCTCGCCACTCACCAACCATCTCCCTGTCGCTTCAAGAAGTCTCGAGAAGCCGTTGTCTAGCAATTAATATCAAATACACCACCTGACCAAAAAAAAAAAAGCAAAGCACCCAGAAGGGGAGGAGGAAACAAAATAATACTTGACGGGTTGAGAGGGTATACGATGTTATTTCAATGATTAAAAAATCGAGTCTTTACAGCAGTGTGCTCCCTGCCGCCGTTGGATAAGCAGCTGCAGCAGCAAGTCGTATACTCCTAGCTCACTCATTTGTTACATAGTTTAATTCTTAATTTCTTTGCGTGTTTTTGGTACTTGCATTGTTTAATTCATAAATTTCGGGCGTATTATAGTGTTTGAGAGTTGTAGCATCGCGTTTTAGTACCTGAATAGTGTAAATTCGCGTAGTCGTCTGTCATCTGTTTTTGTTTTGAACGGCCAGTGTCGGTTGGTCACAGTCAGTGTGCTCCCTGCCGCCGTTGGATAAGCAGCTGCAGCAGCAAGTCGTATACTCCTAGCTCACTCATTTGTTACATAGTTTAATTCTTAATTTCTTTGCGTGTTTTTGGTACTTGCATTGTTTAATTCATAAATTTCGGGCGTATTATAGTATTTGAGAGTTGTAGCATCGCGTTTTAGTACCTGAATAGTGTAAATTCGCGTAGTCGTCTGTCATCTGTTTTTGTTTTGAACGGCCAGTGTCGGTTGGTCACAGTCAGTGTGCTCCCTGCCGCCGTTGGATAAGCAGCTGCAGCAGCAAGTCGTATACTCCTAGCTCACTCATTTGTTACATAGTTTAATTCTTAATTTCTTTGCGTGTTTTTGGTACTTGCATTGTTTAATTCATAAATTTCGGGCGTATTATAGTATTTGAGAGTTGTAGCATCACGTTTTAGTACTCGAATAGTGTTAAATCGCGTAGTCTCCTTCCGCCGCCGAGCAGTGTGTCAGCAGTGCACAAGTGGCAGCATTACTGCATTTACTAGGCAATCTTGTATTTTAATAACCGCTTCAATTTTGTGTCGTTTTGTTTGCGCTCTCTGTAGATTAGTTCAGACGTTCTGTGCACAAGTTTTTAGCATCGATAGGGACTGCAACTGCTGTGTTCGGATGCAGGCTGAGTTGGCATCCCTTCGCTCCCAGCTTCAGGCAGTGTTGGCTTCGGTCACACAGCTTGAGGCTGTTGCCAATGGGCATCACTGTGGGGGTCCGGATGGGGGTTTGTCGGGGACGGCCAGCTCGTCCCACGCATCCCCCGATCGGACTACGACTGTGGTTGCCCGGGATACTGCCCGCATTGAGGCTGATCCCTCACCTGTGGTAGAGTGGGAGGTCGTCTCAAGGTGTGGCAGGGGGCGAAAGACATTCCGGAGGGCTGAACGGAAGGCCTCTCCAGTTTGTCTGACGAACCGGTTTCAGGCTCTGTCTCAGGCTGATACTGATCTTCAGCCTGACATGGCTGCTTGTCCTGTTCCAGAGATTGCCCCTCAGTCTGCAAGATCCGGGCAGTCGCAGAGGGTGGGCTTACTGGTAGTTGGGAGCTCCAACGTCAGGCGCGTAAAAGGGGCCCCTTAGGGATATGGCAGCAAGGGAGGGGAAGAAAACCAAAGTGCACTCCGTGTGCATACCGGGGGGAGTCATTCCAGATGTGGAAAGGGTCCTTCCGGATGCCATGAAGGGTACAGGGTGCACCCATCTGCAGGTGGTCGCTCATGTCGGCACCAATGATGTGTGTCGCTATGGATCGGAGGAAATCCTCTCTGGCTTCCGGCGGCTATCTGATTTGGTGAAGACTGCCAGTCTCGCTAGCGGGATGAAAGCAGAGCTCACCATCTGCAGCATCGTCGACAGGACTGACTGCGGACCTTTGGTACAGAGCCGAGTGGAGGGTCTGAATCAGAGGTTGAGACGGTTCTGCGACCATGTGGGCTGCAGATTCCTCGACTTGCGCCATAGGGTGGTGGGGTTTCGGGTTCCGCTGGATAGGTCAGGAGTCCACTACACGCAACAAGCGGCTACACGGGTAGCAGGGGTTGTGTGGCGTGGGCTGGGCGGTTTTTTAGGTTAGATGGCCTCGGGCAAGTGCAGAAAGGGCAACAGCCTCAACGGGTGCGGGGCAAAGTCAGGACATGCGGGGACCAAGCAGCAATCGGTATTGTAATTGTAAACTGTCGAAGCTGCGTTGGTAAAGTACCGGAACTTCAAGCGCTGATAGAAAGCACCGAAGCTGAAATCGTTATAGGTACAGAAAGCTGGCTGAAGCCAGAGATAAATTCTGCCGAAATTTTTACAAAGGCACAGACGGTGTTTAGAAAGGATAGATTGCATGCAACCGGTGGTGGAGTGTTCGTCGCTGTTAGTAGTAGTTTATCCTGTAGTGAAGTAGAAGTGGATAGTTCCTGTGAATTATTATGGGTGGAGGTTACACTCAACAACCGAGCTAGGTTAATAATTGGCTCCTTTTACCGACCCCCCGACTCAGCAGCATTAGTGGCAGAACAACTGAGAGAAAATTTGGAATACATTTCACATAAATTTTCACAGCATGTTATGGTCTTAGGTGGAGATTTCAATTTACCAGATATAGACTGGGACACTCAGATGTTTAGGACGGGTGGTAGGGACAGAGCATCGAGTGACATTATACTGAGTGCACTATCCGAAAATTACCTCGAGCAATTAAACAGAGAACCGACTCGTGGAGATAACATCTTGGACCTACTGATAACAAACAGACCCGAACTTTTCGACTCTGTAAGTGCAGAACAGGGAATCAGTGATCATAAGGCCGTTGCAGCATCCCTGAATATGGAAGTTAATAGGAATATAAAAAAAGGGAGGAAGGTTTATCTGTTTAGCAAGAGTAATAGAAGGCAGATTTCAGACTACCTAACAGATCAAAACGAAAATTTCTGTCCCGACACTGACAATGTTGAGTGTTTATGGAAAAAGTTCAAGGCAATCGTAAAATGCGTTTTAGACAGGTACGTGCCGAGCAAAACTGTGAGGGACGGGAAAAACCCACCGTGGTACAACAACCAAGTTAGGAAACTACTGCGAAAGCAAAGAGAGCTTCACTCCAAGTTTAAACGCAGCCAAAACCTCTCAGACAAACAGAAGCTAAACGATGTCAAAGTTAGCGTAAGGAGGGCTATGCGTGAAGCGTTCAGTGAATTCGAAAGTAAAATACTAGGTACCGACTTGACAGAAAATCCTAGGAAGTTCTGGTCTTACGTTAAATCAGTAAGTGGCTCGAAACATCATGTCCAGACACTCCGGGATGATGATGGCATTGAAACAGAGGATGACAAGCGTAAAGCTGAAATATTAAACACCTTTTTCCAAAGCTGTTTCACAGAGGAAGACCGCACTGCAGTTCCTTCTCTAAATCCTCGCACCAACGAAAAAATGGCTGACATTGAAATAAGTGTCCAAGGAATAGAAAAGCAACTGGAATCACTCAACAGAGGGAAGTCCACTGGACCTGACGGGATACCAATTCGATTCTACACAGAGTACGCGAAAGAACTTGCCCCCCTTCTAACAGCCGTGTACCGCAAGTCTCTAGAGGAACAGAAGGTTCCAAATGATTGGAAAAGAGCACAGGTAGTCCCAGTCTTCAAGAAGGGTCGTCGAGCAGATGCGCAAAACTATAGACCTATCTCTCTGACGTCGATCTGTTGTAGAATTTTAGAACATGTCTTTTGCTCGAGTATCATGTCGTTTTTGGAAACTCAGAATCTACTATGTAGGAATCAACATGGATTCCGGAAACAGCGATCGTGTGAAACCCAACTCGCTTTATTTGTTCATGAAACCCAGAAAATATTAGATACAGGCTCCCAGGTAGATGCCATTTTCCTTGACTTCCGGAAGGCGTTCGATACAGTTCCGCACTGTCGCCTGATAAACAAAGTAAGAGCCTACGGAATATCAGACCAGCTGTGTGGCTGGATTGAAGAGTTTTTAGCAAACAGAACACAGCATGTTGTTCTCAATGGAGAGACATCTACAGACGTTAAAGTAACCTCTGGCGTGCCACAGGGGAGTGTTATGGGACCATTGCTTTTCACAATATATATAAATGACCTAGTAGATAGTGTCGGAAGTTCCATGCGGCTTTTCGCGGATGATGCTGTAGTATACAGAGAAGTTGCAGCATTAGAAAATTGTAGCGAAATGCAGGAAGATCTGCAGCGGATAGGCACTTGGTGCAGGGAGTGGCAACTGACCCTTAACATAGACAAATGTAATGTATTGCGAATACATAGAAAGAAGGATCCTTTATTGTATGATTATATGATAGCGGAACAAACACTGGTAGCAGTTACTTCTGTAAAATATCTGGGAGTATGCGTGCGGAACGATTTGAAGTGGAATGATCATATAAAATTAATTGTTGGTAAGGCGGGTACCAGGTTGAGATTCATTGGGAGAGTCCTTAGAAAATGTAGTCCATCAACAAAGGAGGTGGCTTACAAAACACTCGTTCGACCTATACTTGAGTATTGCTCATCAGTGTGGGATCCGTACCAGATCGGGTTGACGGAGGAGATAGAGAAGATCCAAAGAAGAGCGGCGCGTTTCGTCACAGGGTTATTTGGTAACCGTGATAGCGTTACGGAGATGTTTAACAAACTCAAGTGGCAGACTCTGCAAGAGAGGCGCTCTGCATCGCGGTGTAGCTTGCTCGCCAGGTTTCGAGAGGGTGCGTTTCTGTATGAGGTATCGAATATATTGCTTCCCCCTACTTATACCTCCCGAGGAGATCACGAATGTAAAATTAGAGAGATTAGAGCGCGCACAGAGGCTTTCAGACAGTCGTTCTTCCCGCGAACCATACGCGACTGGAACAGGAAAGGGAGATAATGACAGTGGCACGTAAAGTGCCCTCCGCCACACACCGTTGGGTGGCTTGCGGAGTATAAACGTTGATGTAGATGTAGAAAGAACATGGCAGTATGAGCCCACTTGTCAGTATGGGGTTGCACCCCTGTCCTGGATGCTTGCCCTGATATGGCTGGGAAGGGTGTTATAAAGCCGTTGTATCCTTTCCTGAGACCAGCTGATCCACAACTGAGTATCTGGTCCTCGATATGTTGGATACAGGCACTGGGATAGAGATGGCGACCGAGCTGGTAACAAATATCGTCTATCAGGGACAGATCTGGGTTTCTTGCTAGCCAGGGAAGGTCCTCAGGATCACTCAGACAGTTCGTAGACACACGTGCCATCAGAGCTCCTTCAGTCACTACCAGCCCACACCGTGACCCCAGGAGCAACACTGCTGCACCTCTCTGAAACGGTGGATGAACGGAACCTCCTCCCCATGTCGCCGAAATACCCGCCGACGGTGGTCATTCGTATTAGTGCAGAACACCTATTCATCGCTGAGTACAATGCGACATTATTCTTCAGCAGTCCATGCTTACCGGTCACGGCATCATTCCAAGCGAAGCCGCTTGTGTTGTGTGTGTTGACGGCGGCCTACGCAGGCGACGATAATCCAGTAGTCCGGCTGCTGCCACTCCCCAACCTACGGTGTGGGGCGACAGAACATTGGAGGGAATCCATTACTTGTTCTCGAACAGCCGGCGCAGATGTGAAGTGGTGTCACAATACGGCGATCCTTCCTAGTGGTGGTCAGATCTGGTCGACCGGAACCTTGACGAAAAGTACGCCTTCCCCCAAGTTCCCACATTCGAATGCTCCATAGATCTTCACGATTCGTCCAGCAAGCCAAATGGAAATCCAAAATAAGGCCCCTTTCAAACCCTGTCAGGTGCTCATAACGCTGTCTCACATGAGTACGCGGCATCTCTCTGTCCTTCACAGAGATCACCCAACATCTGGTGCTGTTCACGCCCCCTTACATATCCTACCTAACCTGGTAATAAACATAAACACAAACGACACCGACGCACTCTGGTTGCTGTTCTGCTTATCACAAAGACTTGCAACTCTGATCATTTACACACCTCTACATCTAGTACACCTACATAAATACTCCAAAATCCAACGGACGGGGCATGGCAGAAGGTACCCTGTACGACTACTAGTCGTACCGTTTCCCGTTCGACTCGCAAACAGAACGCGGGGAAACCGACTCTTCTATATGCCTTTGTACGAGCCCTATTTCTCGTATCTTATCTTTGTAGTTCTTAAGCGCAATGTACGTCGGCGACAGTTGAATCGTTCTGCAGTCAGCTTCAGATGCCGGTTCTCTTAAGTTCCTCAATAGTGTTCTTCGAGATAAAAGTCTCTTTCCCTCCAGAGATTCCCATTTGAGTTCCCGAAGCATCTACGTAACACGTGCGTGTTGCTGGAAGCTACCGGTAACAAATCTAGCAACCGGCCTCTGAATTGCCTCGATGTCTTCCTTTAATATGACCAGGTATGGACCCTAAACACTGGAGCAAAACTCAAGAATTGATCGCAAGAGCGTGCTATATGTGGTCTCCTTCCAGTCTAAAATTCTCCCAATAAGCAGAAGTCGCCTATTTGCCTTCCCTACCACAGTTCCCACATGCTCTTTCCACTTTGCATGCTTCGCGCCTAGATATTTAAACTACGTGACTGTGCGAAGCAGGACACTATTACAGGTTCATTTCTCCTATTATCCACATAAACTTCCATTTTTCAATATTTAGAGCTAGCTGCCATTCATCACACCAAATAGATATTTTGTCTAAGCCATCTTCTTTTCTCCTACAGTCACCTTACCGTACACTACAGTATCATCAGCAAACTACCCACTATCCGCTAGATCATTTACTTATATAGAGAACGACAGGGATCCTATCACTCTTCCCTGAGGCACTCCTGATGATACCCTTGTCTGTGATCAACACTTGCCGTCGAGGACAACATACTGGGCTGTATAACTTAAGAAGTCTACGAGCCAATCACATACCTGTGAATCTATTCCATAAACTCGTACCTTCGTTAACAGTCTGTAATGGAGCACCGTGTCAGATACTTTCCGGAAATCTAGAAAAGATGTTGTGTATCTGTACGGAGGTACTTTAATATCCGACTAAGTCTTCTGTGTGACTCACTTTGTTGGTCAAGCAAGACACTATTGATGCTGACGACGATATATGGAACTCTGTAAAAGTGATCTGTCTACATACTAAAAGAATATATTGTTACGTATTGCATTCTGACCTGTAATTAATCAAAAATGTATTCACTGATTCTCTAACGCTCATGTTATTTTATGCAAGATCCAGTCAGGAAGATATTCAATATTACGATGGATCAAACGTCTATCTAGCGTCGTCCATGTTCAAAGTCCAGTGTTGTGGAACATACTGAATTTTACTATTGTAGTTTACGGAGCAGCTAACGACCTTGCCGCAGTGGTAACACCGGTTCCCGTCAGATCACCGAAATTAGGTGCCGTCGGGCTGGGCTAGCACTTGGATGGGTGACCATCCGGTGTGTCGAGCGCTGTTGATAAGCGGGGTGCACTCAGCCCTTGTGAGGTAAACTGAGGAGCTGTTTGCTTGAGAAGTAGCGGCTCCGATCTCGGAAACTGACATACGGGCGGGAGAGCGGTGTGCTGACCACATGCCCCTCTGTAACCGCATCCAGCGACGCCTATAGGCTCAGGATGACACGGCGTCCGGTCGGTACCGTTGGGCCTTCATGGCCTGTTCGAGAGGAGTTTAGTTTTTAGTGTAGTTTAACATGAAGCCATTTCTATCGATAGTTGTTGAATGAGTGAAAATCTGAGAGCAGTGTGTGTAAGGATGGTACACTTCGGGCTAAGTTTTCCAGTGTGGCTCCCTGAAATTGACAGAAAATGTCGCAAGTGCTCGTGCTTTACCGACATGAAATGTGGAAATTATCTAACAGTTACTGCTGCAGACAAATGAACTAATATTGTTCACTTTGTCATGGCAGAGCACGTGCATTTACCCCTTGACAGATGGAAAGGAATGAAGACCGCGAAATCTCCTTCGTTCCTGGTAGGGAAATACTGCAAAGAGCTCGGAAGGGGGTGCTGGTTAATTTCGGATTCGACGTCTGCATGAGGCGGTTCGCTGCATGTATTAATTAATACGCGTGGCCGATTAGAATAAGCATCCGGTAGTCGGAGGCAAGTTCTCGGCAGGTTTGCAACCGAGTCGATGCATAATGTAGGAGCGAGGGGAGCAAGACAAATGATGGGGAGACCTGCGCTGGCGACGGCTGGCGACTCCAACGTTCTGTCCCAGCCTCTGCGGCGCCAACAGCGATCGTTCCTCTAACAGCTCCTGGAAGTGACGGCGGGCAGACAGTGCGTGCCAAACCAGCAGAGTAATACAGCAGTAAACACCCTTAAACCCAGTAATGATCACAACATGGGAATAATTCGGGAAAACATTGCAGGTGACAAGAAAACGTTGCAACCACGTGAGTGACGAGCAATGGCGCTGCAGTCGGCATACGTGGATAATGCAATGATTAACGTTGCGATCGGATGAAGCATTTAATATTAGACCCCAACTTAATATACTGCCGGGAAAAAAAATTAGTGCACCTGGAAAGACGATGTCGATTTTGATCCGATGATGGCATTTTTCCTATGGGGGATATTAGGTATGTCGATAATGGTTTCAACGTCTTCTACATCTACATCTACATTTACACTCCGCAAGCCACCCAACGGTGTATGGCGGAGGGCACTTTGCGTGCCACTGTCATTACCTCCCTTTCCGGTCCCAGTCGCGTACGGTTCGCGGGAAGAACGACTGCCGGAAAGCCTCCGTGCGCGCTCGAATCTCTCTGATTTTACATTCGTGATCTCCTCGGGAGGTATAAGTAGGGGGAAGCAATATATTCGATACCTCATCCAGAAACGCACCTTCTCGAAACCTGGATAGCAAGCTACACCGCGATGCAGAGCGCCTCTCTTGCAGAGTCTGCCACTTGAGTCTGCTAAACATCTCCGTAACGCTATCACGCTTACCAAATAACCCTGTGACGAAACGCGCCGCTCTTCTTTGGATCTACTCTATCTCCTCCGTCTACCCGATCTGGTACGGATCCCACACTGATGAGCAATACTCAAGTATAGGTCGAACGAGTGTTTTGTAAGCCACCTCCTTTGTTGATGGACTACATTTTCTAAGGACTCTCCCAATGAATCTCAACCTGGTACCCGCCTTACCAACAATTAATTTTATATAATTCCACTTCAAATCGTTCCGCACCCATACTCCGGGATATTTTACAGAAGTAACTGCTACCAGTGTTTGTTCCGCCAAACGATAGCGTAGTGGCATAGTTACCAGGGTGCCGTATCTGTCTGCCCTTTAATAGGGAATGCTCACAGCCAGTGCTCAGTGAGATGCAACCGTATGAAGCAATCAGACAACCATGCTACGGAGACGCATTCGTGCTTGCTACAGGAGTCAAATTGTGGCCTACCAAATGGCGGGATAGTCCTTTCGGATAACTGCCACACCAGACGGACATGCTGCGTCATTTGTGCAAGGACGCTGGTATTACTGGTCTCGTGAAAACTCTCACACCCGTAGACGAGGTTCTGGACGTCCACGCAGCACACACGCCCGGCAGGATCGTCGTATTGTAAGCGTAGCAGTGGCAGATCGTACAGCTACCACAGCCTAGATAAAACTATCGTGGGCAAGCACACGTCTAGACCATCTTCACTCAGCCACAGCACTGAGCTGCAAGGCTCGCCTGCTGCCCTCAGAGAATGGCATGAGAGATGGAATGGCACGCCGTGGTCTTCAGCTATGAAAGCGGATCCCGCCTACAAGCAAATGATGGTCGTTTGCACGTTCGACGTAGGTCTGGTGAGCGCTGTCTCGCAGGGTGCATTCGTCCAAGACACAGTGGCCCTACCACCAGGCCTTAGCCAGCCGCTGTGGCCGAGCGATTCTAGGCTCTTCAGTCCGGAACCGCGCTGCTGCTACAGTCGCAGGTTCGAATCCTGCCTCGGGCATGGGTGTTTGTGACGTCCTTAGGTTAGTTAGGTTTAAGTAGTCTAGGGGACTGATGACTTGAGATGTTAAGTCCCATACTGCTTAGAGCCATCTGAACGACGCCTTGTGGTCTATGGTGCGATAAGCTACAACTCTCGTTCATCTTTGTTGTTTCTGCAGGGGACACTAACCAGTGCTCGATACATGCAGAGAGTTGTTAGACCCGTTCTTTTAAGGTTCTTGGACATGAAGGTGATGTCCAACAGGATAATGATCGCCACACGCTGCCCGTGAAACTCAACATGCTCTGCAAGACGTGCAGCAATACGATCTCCGAACTTGTCTCCAGTCGAGCACGTGTGGGGTATGATGGGACCAGAAGTGGTTCGTGCCACTCGGCAAAGAACAACTCTTACAGAAGTATGTGAAAAAAGTTGAGCAGCCGTGGCATAAAGCATCCCAGGACAGTATTCGCCACGTGTACGATCGCCTGGATGCCAGAGTCAGCGCCTGCATGTCATCGACAGTTCCTGTCTCTCTGTATCTCCTCCATGTCCAAACAACATCGCTATGGTTCACTCCGAGACATCTGGACACTTGCCTTGTTGAGTGGCCTTCCTGGCACAAAGTAAGAATGTGGACGCGATCGTACAGTGTATTGACCGTCTAGGCATGGTGACAACACGAGCCGTGTACCTCTTTCCTGGTGGAGTGACTGGAACTGATCGGCTGTCGGACCACCTGCGCTGCTCATGCATGGTTGTTTGCATCTTTGGGCGGGTTTAGTGATATCTCTGAACAGTCAAAGGGACTGTGTCTGTGATACAATATCCACAGTCAACGTTTATCTTCAGGAGTTCTGGGAACCGGGGTACCTACATCTACATCTACATACATACTCCGCAATCCACCATACGGTGCGTGGCGGAGGGTACCTCGTACCAAAACTAGCATCTTCTCTCCCTGTTCCACTCCCAAACAGAACGAGGGAAAAACGACTGCCTATATGCCTCTGTATGAGCCCTAATCTCTCTTTTCTTATCTTTGTGGTCTTTCCGGGAAATGTAAGTCGGCAGCAGGAAAATTGTACTGCAGTCAACCTCAAATGCTCGTTCTCTAAATTTCCTCAATAGCGATTCACGAAATGAACGTCTCCTTTCCTCTAGACGCCCCCACCCGAGTTTCTGAAGCATTTCCGTAACACTCGCGTGATGATCAAACCTACCAGTAACAAATCTAGCAGCCCGCCTCTGAATTGCTGCTATGTCCTCCCTCAATCCAACCTGATAGGGATCCCAAACGCTTAAGCAGTACTCAAGAACAGGTCGTATTAGTGTTTTATAAGCGGTCTTCTTTACAGATGAACCACATCTTCCCAAAATACTACCAATGAACCGAAGACGACTATCCACCGTCCCCACAACTGCCTTTACGTGCTTGTCCCACTTCATATCGCTCTGCAATGTTACGCCCAAATATTTAATCGGCGTGACTGTGTCAAGCGCTACACTACTAATAGAGTATTAAAACATTACGGGATTCTTTTTCCTATTCATCTGCATTAATTTACATTTATCTATATTTAGAGTTAGCTGCCATTCTGTACACCAATCACAAATCCTGTCCAAGTTATCTTGTATCCTCCTACAGTCACTCAACGACGACACCTTCCCGTACACCACAGCATCATCAGCAAACAGCCGCACATTGCTATCCACCCTGTCCAAAATATCATTTATGTAGATAGAAAACAACAGCGGACCTACCACACTTCCCTGGGGCACTCCAGATGATACCCTCACCTCCGATGAACACTCACCATCGAGGCCTTTATTTGAGGAAGAAATTTCTGAGTGAAACATGTACTGTGGTAAAACCGGTACAGAAGAGGATGAAAGCATCTGAGGTGTGGTGCGACAGAAGAACGTTGAAAATCAGGGAGATTAACAAGGTAAGAAATGAGGAGATTCTGCGTAGAACCGGTGAGGAAAGGAATCTATGGGGAAAAAACTTGAGAAGATGAAGGAACAGGATGGTTGGACGTATGTTAAGGCATCAGGGTATAACTTCCATGGCACTAGAGGGAGCTGTAGGGGTAAAAACTTTAGAGGAAGGCAGAGGCTGGAATATATTCAGCAAATAACTGAGGATGTAGGTTACAATTGCTACTCTGAGATGAAAAGAATGGCACAGGAGAGGAATTCGTGGCGGTTCGCATGAAACCCTGTCAGGAGAGTGATGGCTTAAAATAAAAAAAAATTAAAGAAAATTCTTTTGTTGCGCTTGCCCTTTATGAGCTGGAACGCCACATAAAGCTTTCTGGTCCTTCTATCATTTGAAAGTTAATCCACTGATTTCTATTACTTATCCCAGGTATTTTAGTTCTGAGACACTGTTAACTTTATCAGAAAAAGGTTTCGTCGATTTTGGTGCATTCAAAATGTATGTCTGCAAAATCGACCAATACATATACATTATTTTAACTATAAACTATTTTCATTTCTATGGAATCAGTACGGAAACTTAACTACACATCTGGAGATCTCATACTTTCCGTATGACCTAATACCTCAGTTCTACAGTTACTTTCTCTGAGGTCGAGACAGTTGACACTTGAAGAAGAGTAATGAAGCCGAAAATCAGTTTATCACTAAATGCTAATTGTTGAGGAATAGAAGCAAAGGAATTGTTTTTCTCCTTTGTTATTATTATATTCTGACAAGCCCTACCAGGTAATACAGTTAATGAAAACTGAACCGTATAATGGCACTCGAAATACGCCGCGACTGCGAAAGTTCAAAAAAATTAACACTGTCACGAGTTACATATAGCCTATCGCAACTGTTCCTTTGGTTTACTACAATATCTGTCCTTTTCGCAATCCACGTGCATACACAATGTAGACTCCTTTATGGAGGCGAGAAGAAGTTGTCGCAGAACCCAAGACCTTGTTGTGTCGTTTTATCGAAGCCGTGATCAGCAGAGTGCAGGCGTGAGTTGGGACCCAAGTTTGTCATCTTCAGTCACGGAGAGAACGCATTACCGTGGCTGTATCTGTTATTCGAAATTGAGCGTTTAGGCAAACCCTTGAAATCTTTTTTAGTCGTACAGAACCCGTTTATGCTTTCGGGTGACCTCACCGCTGAGAAACAGACGACGACTTGAGATTCGCCGCTCGCAAACCCAAACACGTCTACACTGCTCGCTAGCGAGACACAGGGACGGTTTCTTCCCGACGGCCAGTCGCATCCAGCGTCTGCAAATATTTACTCAAGTGGCAGCCGTGTGTTTTAACGACGTTCGTGTAACGCGGTCATCAACCTCTCACGTTCGTCACTGCGGCAAGACAATCACGTGTAGGTACAGAAATTGGCTAAAGAGTTGCATCTGCTTCAAGTACTAGTTACACTATTGTATGAACAGTTTCATACCCGTGTTCTTAATGACCAGCTATTAAAGAGTAGCACATTGTAGGTTGAGCAACGTCGCGCGTTGCTTAACGCACTGTAGTAGAATTTGTGAAGTGCACGATTCAAAACCTAGATTTAGTTTGTACGTAGTACCTTAAATCATATCAGCCGAACTCTGGGGTGATTCATTTTAAAGTCCCGAGCTATTCCTTTCACCAGCCTTCATTTGTCACCAAAGGCATATCACCTGAAAGTTTCCTGACACGTTCCACATCACTACGAAGTGTCGTATTCATGATCTATGGAACAAGTACTAATCTAATCTAATCTTGATATCCAAGCATCTTTTAAGCAGACTTTGAAAAACCTACTGTTGTCCACCCTTTCTCAGATTTTGCTATACCGGTACTGATTACACTCCTGGAAATGGAAAAAAGAACACATTGACACCGGTGTGTCAGACCCACCATACTTGCTCCGGACACTGCGAGAGGGCTGTACAAGCAATGATCACACGCACGGCACAGCGGACACACCAGGAACCGCGGTGTTGGCCGTCGAATGGCGCTAGCTGCGCAGCATTTGTGCACCGCCGCCGTCAGTGTCAGCCAGTTTGCCGTGGCATACGGAGCTCCATCGCAGTCTTTAACACTGGTAGCATGCCGCGACAGCGTGGACGTGAACCGTATGTGCAGTTGACGGACTTTGAGCGAGGGCGTATAGTGGGCATGCGGGAGGCCGGGTGGACGTACCGCCGAATTGCTCAACACGTGGGGCGTGAGGTCTCCACAGTACATCGATGTTGTCGCCAGTGGTCGGCGGAAGGTGCACGTGCCCGTCGACCTGGGACCGGACCGCAGCGACGCACGGATGCACGCCAAGACCGTAGGATCCTACGCAGTGCCGTAGGGGACCGCACCGCCACTTCCCAGCAAATTAGGGACACTGTTGCTCCTGGGGTATCGGCGAGGACCATTCGCAACCGTCTCCATGAAGCTGGGCTACGGTCCCGCACACCGTTAGGCCGTCTTCCGCTCACGCCCCAACATCGTGCAGCCCGCCTCCAGTGGTGTCGCGACAGGCGTGAATGGAGGGACGAATGGAGACGTGTCGTCTTCAGCGATGAGAGTCGCTTCTGCCTTGGTGCCAATGATGGTCGTATGCGTGTTTGGCGCCGTGCAGGTGAGCGCCACAATCAGGACTGCATACGACGGATGCACACAGGGCCAACACCCGGCATCATGGTGCGGGGAGCGATCTCCTACACTGGCCGTACGCCACTGGTGATCGTCGAGGGGACACTGAATAGTGCACGGTACATCCAAACCGTCATCGAACCCATCGTTCTACCATTCCTAGACCGGCAAGGGAACTTGCTGTTCCAACAGGACAATGCACGTCCGCATGTATCCCGTGCCACCCAACGTGCTCTAGAAGGTGTAAGTCAACTACCCTGGCCAGCAAGATCTCCGGATCTGTCCCCCATTGAGCATGTTTGGGACTGGATGAAGCGTCGTCTCACGCGGTCTGCACGTCCAGCACGAACGCTGGTCCAACTGAGGCGCCAGGTGGAAATGGCATGGCAAGCCGTTCCACAGGACTACATCCAGCATCTCTACGATCGTCTCCATGGGAGAATATCAGCTTGCATTGCTGCGAAAGGTGGATATATACTGTACTAGTGCCGACATTGTGCATGCTCTGTTGCCTGTGTCTATGTGCCTGTGGTTCTGTCAGTGTGATCATGTGATGTATCTGACCCCAGGAATGTGTCAATAAAGTTTCCCCTTCCTGGGACAATGAATTCACGGTGTTCTTATTTCAATTTCCAGGAGTGTATTTTACAGGTTTTACGAAATAAGAAACCTGCAGACTTTGGTGATATTCCCCCACAAATGCCAGTTTTTTTACGTCCACATATAACGTCTTCTTTAAGTATACTTTTTAACGACTGCGTTGCTCAGAGTGGTTTACAAAATTTATGAGAAGCTACAGTGGCCATAATTACACAAAAAGACCGAAGTCTAAAAACAGACCGAAGTCGAATAAAATATCTCAAGGCAGTACGATGTGGCATAGAAGAAAGCTTTCAGGAAGTTGTAGTCACAGAACTGATTTGTGTGAGAGCTGCAACAGACGTGTCAGCTATTTCTCTCTGCAATGTACTGTAATACATACTCACTCAGCGTTTCACCAGCTGCATTTTTATCAGAAAAACAAGTTGTTTTGGAATGTATGTGATGCAATGGATCATTTACAAGCCCTGAAAAAATTTACTAGACGGAGCCATGAATATGAATGAATACTTTTCCAAGTATTCATAAATAATGAGAAAGTTTTCTGACTCATTTTCACAAAATTCGTGCTAACAGCCATTAAGAAATAAGACGCTGGTTCAACATATGTTTATACACTGAATAACATATACAGCAATGACACAACTTTAGACAATTGTGAGAAATTCGGAATTACAGGAGAAATCAGGTAAGAAGGTTCCATATTTCCAAACTATTCTCAACAACGCTAGAGCAAATTTTCTTCTTCGTAAACTGGGAAAAAAAGATGAAACAGGAATAATGGAAAACGCTTGGTCATTACGCTGCGTTAGTTCTGCAAATTATCTTAAAAATGAATTAAACCACTCAATAGAACTGAGCAAAATTAAAATAATGTGTAATAAAGACATCTAAAACAAAATAGTTCAGATTGAAAATGCAGTCTTCAAACTAATTGATGACTTTTGCACAACTATTTCCATAAAGCAAATAGTTGACGACACAGTCATAAATAAATATAAGAGTTACACTGGCCTAGAATGCTTTTAGTAAATAGAACAGATTTTTAAAAATCTCTGCTTTCTGATCTGCTTGACACGAAAAAGTCACAATCAATATACATTACCTACACTCCTGCAAATGGAAAAAAGAACACATTGACACCGGTGTGTCAGACCCACCATACTTGCTCCGGACACTGCGAGAGGGCTGTACAAGCAATGATCACACGCACGGCACAGCGGACACACCAGGAACCGCGGTGTTGGCCGTCGAATGGCGCTAGCTGCGCAGCATTTGTGCACCGCCGCCGTCAGTGTCAGCCAGTTTGCCGTGGCACACGGAGCTCCATCGCAGTCTTTAACACTGGTAGCATGCCGCGACAGCGTGGACGTGAACCGTATGTGCAGTTGACGGACTTTGAGCGAGGGCGTATAGTGGGCACGCGGGAGGCCGGGTGGACGTACCGCCGAATTGCTCAACACGTGGGGCGTGAGGTCTCCACAGTACATCGATGTTGTCGCCAGTGGTCGGCGGAAGGTGCACGTGCCCGTCGACCTGGGACCGGACCGCAGCGACGCACGGATGCACGCCAAGACCGTAGGATCCTACGCAGTGCCGTAGGGGACCGCACCGCCACTTCCCAGCAAATTAGGGACACTGTTGCTCCTGGGGTATCGGCGAGGACCATTCGCAACCGTCTCCATGAAGCTGGGCTACGGTCCCGCACACCGTTAGGCCGTCTTCCGCTCACGCCCCAACATCGTGCAGCCCGCCTCCAGTGGTGTCGCGACAGGCGTGAATGGAGGGACGAATGGAGAAGCGTCGTCTTCAGCGATGAGAGTCGCTTCTGCCTTGGTGCCAATGATGGTCGTATGCGTGTTTGGCGCCGTGCAGGTGAGCGCCACAATCAGGACTGCATACGACCGAGGCACACAGGGCCAACACCCGGCATCATGGTGTGGGGAGCGATCTCCTACACGGGCCGTACACCACTGGTGATCGTCGAGGGGACACTGAATAGTGCACGGTACATCCAAACCGTCATCGAACCCATCGTTCTACCATTCCTAGACCGGCAAGGGAACTTGCTGTTCCAACAGAACAATGCACGTCCGCATGTATCCCGTGCCACCCAACGTGCTCTAGAAGGTGTAAGTCAACTACCCTGGCCAGCAAGATCTCCGGATCTGTCCCCCATTGAGCATGTTTTGGACTGGATGAAGCGTCGTCTCACGCGGTCTGCACGTCCAGCACGAACGCTGGTCCAACTGAGGCGCCAGGTGGAAATGGCATGGCAAGCCGTTCCACAGGACTACATCCAGCATCTCTACGATCGTCTCCATGGGAGAATAGCAGCCTGCATTGCTGCGAAAGGTGGATATACACTGTACTAATGCCGACATTGTGCATGCTCTGTTGCCTGTGTCTATGTGCCTGTGGTTCTGTCAGTGCGATCATGTGATGTATCTGACCCCAGGAATGTGTCAATAAAGTTTCTCCTTCCTGGGACAATGAATTCACGGTGTTCTTATTTCAATTTCCAGGAGTGTATATTTGTCTTATGGCTGTGAGACAACGACTCGTAGTGTGAAAAGAGAGGGAGACATTTGTTTTAGTTTATCTCCATACCATTAGCCAACAATCGAAGTACTGGAAGCTGAATTTTCTTTTTCTCTTTCGGTGCTTTAGAATACTTCAGATCACTTGCCGAAGAAGAGGAGGAATGATGTCGAAATATTGTGCAGAATAAATATGATAACTCTTCTTAGAACAATGCGATTGTAAGTCTCCGGCAGTATCAGCGAGGTTTCTTTTCCTAGAGTACACGTTCTGAGTACCCAAGATGACATGCATTCCCAACACACTATGCTTTCTGTTGTGTTTTACATCTTTGTAATTTCGAGTTTGCCATCTGTTTTTAAAATGCTGTTTCTTTGTTTTAACCCGACTTCAGGAACTAAACTACCGTGAAGTGAGTAATAAGTTTCTGTCTCGAATAGCTGCAGTGCAACACCATTTTTAAGGAAAAATAACATATTATATTATGAAATATATACTTTACTTTAAATAAATATTTTGTAGTAAAATGATATGAGAAACAAATGCAGAACAAATTTATTAGATGGAAATATCAATTTTATTTATGTAACTCATTTATTATTACATATAATATCATATTAATTACGATGGATGTCATACTCGTCGAAAGACGCAGAATTTCAACGCTGCTGCCCTGCTGGAACCCGAGAATTTCTCATTCAAAATACACGCCGAGAGAGTCTAATTTCAAACATTTGCCGACTCCCTTGTGGAGGAAAGCAAATATCAATCATAAAAGGAATAATAGGTATAAATGCTACTAACTATGATGATATGTAAAGCTGTGGTAAAACTAGAACGGAATTTTGGTTATCAAACTTAAAGCAACGGAATTACATGCAAAAAGATAATAGGCCCCAAAGTACTGAGAAACTAGACTGACACCTTGCAAAATTAATTTGTTATTACGAGATCCATTCAAAAACTTGGTACCCTTTCTTCTCAAAATGTAGCTTACGAATTTGTACAAATGAATTACATCAATGAATTTTGCTACAAGCCTGCTCGACATACGCCATTTGCTATGCTTCCCATAAATCCAACGCTCTCCTCCATTTTATCCGCCTTGAACACATAATTGTGCATCCACCACCCTATTCTCTAATCTAGCTGTGTACCTAACTTCTGTGTTCAATTCCTGGCTCGTCTGAAAATTTGTTACTGCTACAATATATTGTTTTCACAGTGACGACATTACATGTGTATGGAAAATGCGACCGTAGTTGATATAGCACGTTTAACTTTACAATCCCCAAAACTCGTCAAAAGAGCCAACGTGTAAGTGCGAACAAGGCTAGGACATAAACAACCAACAGGAAAATTCATTGTGCTGGGAATAACGTTTTGGTTCATAAGTGCTTTGTTTACTCATTTATTCGAGGAGCAAGGCAACATTAAAAACAAACCAGCGTATCGGACGCCACTCCCATTCTTTTTATTTAGATCAGCCGCAGACAGGATGTGCTATCAGAGACGGGTGTAAAAGGGAGAAGTAATTAGTCCTGTGAAACACGACCAATTATAACAGGTTTCTTATAGTGGTTGTGCAAATACGTGATTGGCATTTATGCATTAACAACGTCCTGCTCCTCAGACGAGAGAAACCTGGGCCGAGGGAGCGATACGTTGCTGATCGGGTGTTTTGCAAACTCACGTGACAAGTAATCTGCTAACCAGCCAAAACGTATCCGTCGATGGCATCGAATATCTGATGCTATTAACTATCCAGCCGTCTTACCGTTACCATGTTGATCTTAAAGTAATCTCAGTGTGGAAAACGTGGCGCAATTTCTTTTTCTAATAAAAATATTTGATGTCAAGTGCAGTATCTGCTGTGGTTGATGGCTAATCACACTCACAAATGGGAGCAAGAAAATGGAATAGAGAAAAATTAAAACTCACAGTCTGTTCGTTTCTTCAACAGAAAGAGTTTGGGCCAAAGATATTATTACCTAAACGAAACCATTCGTAACCCACAGACAAAAGTTTTATATCTACGTATATATTTGGCTAACGGAACCCTTTACCCTGCAGTTCCTGTTCCATGAGTGAATTATGGACAAAAAAAAGATTTTTGGTGAGGCTTCGCGCTCTAATTTCTCCGATTTTACCGTAATGGAGAAGAAATAAAAATTCTAAAAAAATCCTAAAAGTAGTCAATGTCATTGATATGGATCTATTATTCAGAGGTTTACTTCTATTTCCTTTCTTGTCTATTCGTGCGGCCTCATTAGTAATGGATCATTCGTCTGGCTTGCGGTTATATATGATTGCTAAAAATCGAATTATTTCATTAGAATATTTCGAACGGGACCTTGTTGGTACACGTACAACGGTGTCCAAAATTAAAGCAGAAAACTGCTATTTCCCCGTCCTGCGTCTAATTCACGATATAATCATGCATACTGTCAACAGATGTCGTTACGATCGTGTTCTGTGCAGAAGATGCCAACAATGACTTCAGGGCACCTGTTAAGCGGGCTACTGTTTGCAGGGTAGTCCCTCATCCACAGCCGGCCAAAGTGGCCAAGCGGTTCTAGTAGATTCAGTCTGGAACCGTGCGACTGCTACGGTCGCAGGTTCGAATCCTGCCTCGGGCATGGATGTGTGTGAAGTCATTAGATTAGTTAGGTTTAACTAGTTGTAAGTTCTACGGGACTGATGACCTCAGATGTTAAGTCCCATAGTGCTCAGACCCATTTTTTGAACCCACATCCACAGTCGCTGTATACACAGTCCCAGGCGGTGCATTAAGACACAGAGAAGACGCCTACAGACTCTCTGCTGTGGACGGCCATACGAAGAATGGAAGCAAGAGAGTCGCAAACTGATGTGGCCCAATGGCTTAATGTGAATCGTTCTGTTGTTTCTCGGATGAGGCGACAGGTTATAGAGTCCAAAACTGTATCTCGGAGATCAGGACAGGGCCGGTGACATTACAAAGAGTGGACTGTTATTTGACTTTAAAGGCACGACGGTATTTATTTATTTAATCGTATAGCTAGGGCCCCAGGTCGGACAGGCCGATCGCCGGGTGCCGGTCTTTCAATTTGACACCACATCGGCGAGGATGACAGTCGATGAGGATGACAGGATGATGTTGATGACAGCACAACACCCAGTCCCTGGGCCGAGAAAATTCCCCGTCCCAGTCGGAAATCGAATCCGGGCCCAGAGGATTGACAGCCCGTCACACTGACCATTCAGCTACCGGGGGCGGACAAGGGCACGACGGTGTCGCCTTAGTTCTGCACTGAAACTAGCATCTGACCTCGCAGCATACCCCGGACGTGTTATATCGGGGCAAACGGTGTACAAAAGGCTTCATCAGAGTGGCCTTTATTGTTCGAGACCTGTTGTCCGCTTACCTTTGGCCTGTCTTCACAGAAGGGAACGTCTAGAGTGGAGCCGTCAACATGTTAGCTGGACGGTCGAACATTGGGCCAATATTCTTTTCATTGATGAGTCCCGATTTGGTATGGAGAGTGATTCTCGACGGATTCGCATCTGGAGGGCACGTGGAACACGGTTTCAGGACCTAAACATTGTGGAAAGAGACCGATATCGAGGAGGATACACTGGTAGCAGTTACTTCTGTAAAATATCTGGGAGTATGCGTGCGGAACGATTTGAAGTGGAATGATCATATAAAATTAATTGTTGGTAAGGCGGGTACCAGGTTGAGATTCATTGGGAGAGTCCTTAGAAAATGTAGTCCATCAACAAAGGAGGTGGCTTACAAAACACTCGTTCGACCTATACTTGAGTATTGCTCATCAGTGTGGGATCCGTACCAGATCGGGTTGACGGAGGAGATAGAGAAGATCCAAAGAAGAGCGGCGCGTTTCGTCACAGGGTTATTTGGTAACCGTGACAGCGTTACGGAGATGTTTAACAAACTCAAGTGGCAGACTCTGCATGGGGGCTTAATAAAATGTAATGCAAATTCTTTTTAGTAGCTGTCGCTGTATGTCCGATTACGGAAGTCTCGTAAACGGCTGGCCCTGACAACTAATTGTTACGCTATCTGACTGCATAGAATGACAACAAAGAATGAAATGAAATTTTCGTTAACACAATTAATTAAGTCCCCAGCAACTATAAAACCTACGAAACCAAAGCACAAGTATAACTGTTCTGTGTGTGGGAGTGTGACTCAACGCACATCTGGCACGGTTCTTCTTCAACAAGACAAGAAATTTTAAATACCATTTACTGACGTGATAAAAGAAAATTACAAATACTATAATTGTGCAAGAAAACCAAAATTACACTCTAATACAAGAACACACGCCAGATGCTTTGTTGACTGAACCTGTAATGAAGCATTATTCAGGACACACAAATAATAAGAAAATAAAGAACAGTAGTTAGTTACCTTAATTTATATTGACGAAAAGCACTCAGATCATTACAATATCTCCATTAGAATAACATCTGCTATCTCTCCCATCAATAACTGCATAACATGGAACAACACTCACTACTACCCCATCTCATTCCAACTTCAGATACAAGCAGTGTCCACCACAACTGCTCGGCAAGAACTGTCCGCCGCTACCTCTCAACACGCACTGCCAGTGGAGGCGGCGAAACAATACTCTCTCTGGCGCGATTTTTGGCGCTGTGGCTCAGTGTAGCCACCTTTCAAAAAAAAAAAAAAAAATAAATAAAAATAAAAAAAAAAATAAAAACACACGTGCATGGGGGCTTAATAAAATGTAATGCAAATTCTTTTTAGTAGCTGTCGCTGTATGTCCGATTACGGAAGTCTCGTAAACGGCTGGCCCTGACAACTAATTGATACGCTATCTGACTGCATAGAATGACAACAAAGAATGAAATGAAATTTTCGTTAACACAATTAATTAAGTCCCCAGCAACTATAAAACCTACGAAACCAAAGCACAAGTATAACTGTTCTGTGTGTGGGAGTGTGACTCAACGCACATCTGGCACGGTTCTTCTTCAACAAGACAAGAAATTTTAAATACCATTTACTGACGTGATAAAAGAAAATTACAAATACTATAATTGTGCAAGAAAACCAAAATTACACTCTAATACAAGAACACACGCCAGATGCTTTGTTGACTGAACCTGTAATGAAGCATTATTCAGGACACACAAATAATAAGAAAATAAAGAACAGTAGTTAGTTACCTTAATTTATATTGACGAAAAGCACTCAGATCATTACAATATCTCCATTAGAATAACATCTGCTATCTCTCCCATCAATAACTGCATAACATGGAACAACACTCACTACTACCCCATCTCATTCCAACTTCAGATACAAGCAGTGTCCACCACAACTGCTCGGCAAGAACTGTCCGCCGCTACCTCTCAACACGCACTGCCAGTGGAGGCGGCGAAACAATACTCTCTCTGGCGCGATTTTTGGCGCTGTGGCTCAGTGTAGCCACCTTTCAACTCTGCAAGAGAGGCGCTCTGCATCGCGGTGTAGCTTGCTCGCCAGGTTTCGAGAGGGTGCGTTTCTGGATGAGGTATCGAATATATTGCTTCCCCCTACTTATACCTCCCGAGGAGATCAAGAATGTAAAATTAGAGAGATTAGAGCGCGCACAGAGGCTTTCAGACAGTCGTTCTTCCCGCGAACCATACGCGACTGGAACAGGAAAGGGAGATAATGACAGTGGCACGTAAAGTGCCCTCCGCCACACACCGTTGGGTGGCTTGCGGAGTATAAATGTAGATGTAGATGTAGATGAGGATCCCTAATGGTGTGGGCAGGGATTATGTTGACCACTCGAAGACCTCTTCATGTAATTGTACAAATGAATCAGCAACATTTAACTGCTGTCAAGAACCGTGATGAAATCTTGGGACCACGTGTACGGCTGTTACCAGGTGCTGTGGGTCCAGACTTCGTACTGATGGGCAATAATCAAAAAATGGTTCAAATGGCTCTAATCACTATGGGACTCAACATCTAAAGTCATCAGTCCCCTAGACTTAGAACTACTTAAACCTAACTAACCTAAGGAAATTACACACATCAATTCCCAAGGCAGGATTCGAACCTGCAACCGTAGCAGCAGCGTGGTTCCAGACTGAAGCGCCTAGAACCGCTCGGCCACAGCCGGCGGAGGGCAATAATCCTCGACCTCATAGTGCACGGGTGAGTGACGTTTTTTTGGAAACGGAAGATACTGAGCGCATGGCGTGGCCTGCTCGCTCTCCCGATTTGAATCCCACAGAGCACGTGTGAGAGGCACTAGGGAGACGGGTTGCATCACATTAGCATTCACAATCCACTCTCCAAGACCTGTGAGCGGCTCTGCAGGAAGAATGGGCGTTATTGCCTCAACATCAGATTGATGACATCATTCACAGCATGTCCCGTCATTGTCAGGCCTGTATTGGTGCAGGAGGTGGTCACAACGCATACTGAGCTCATTAACCAGTTGTGTGCAAATCTGTCAAGTTGAAAAAAAAAACGAACATTTTTATATATTTTTAAGCATGGTGGAGTTTATTACGTTCTGTATTCTTCAAATTGTTTCTACTTTACTATCACATGTTTATAATTTTTTGTGGCAAAATAAACGAAACCTTTCAAAATTTCTGTTTGTTGCTGTAATTTTGGACACTGGTGTATAATCTGGACCGGGAGACTTTCCTTTATTAATTGCTTCGCTTCGCGCGAGTCTGACTTAGTAGTAACAAGTTAGTTTACTGGTTTGTTGTACAACGTTTGGCAGCCCTCAATTTTTTTTTTCTGTTATGACAGAACTGCAATGTGTGTTCCTCGTTCGTATAATATAGACTCGATATTCTAGTTTCTCCATGCAGAGGTCAGCACTGCAGCATCAACAGTTTTGACTGCTTCAGCTATTTGTGCACGAAAGACAGCAATGTCATGTGCGCATATGATCATTGATGTAATTCCACCACAAGAAATCTAACGGTGTGACACCATGAGAGTTCGTGTGTCACGCGGTGGGATCGTCACCACCCATCCACCTTTCAGGAAATGAGTCATCTGCACATCCCGCACGTTCAAATTCCAGTGTTGACGTGCTCCATTATGCTGGAAGGTGGTGAACCGCTTGCAGTTCTTCGATCTGCAGTAGCAGGAACTGTTCGAGCATGTCGAGGTAAAACATTCCCGCATACGGTTTTTTCTGCGAAGAAAAATGGGACTCTCATCCTATCGTGCTTTAGGCAACACCAGAAATTAATCTTCGGGCCATCATGGAGCTGTTCGCGTGTTTTCTATTAGTTTCCGGAGCCCCAAATCATAATGTTGTGGCGATTCGCATGCCCAGAAATGTGTAACGCTGTTTCGTCTGATAACAGGCGCTTAATCTTCATTTAACCCGTGTATTTTAACACTTTGTAGACAGTTGATCTTGCTTCCTGCAATTAGCGTGATGCACGACGAATTGACTTCTGGGGACTGCGTTAAAATGCAGGGGGACGTCAGCTTAGAGTAATGTTTTTGATACTTCCTCTCTCCTTGAAAATTTTTGAACGACTTCGCTATACAAGATTTTGCCGGTGTTGGCCTCCCATACTGATGAGGATAATTCCGTTGTACCACTGTCACAGATTTAGATTCTGAATACCAGATGACACACTGTGCCCTCTCCTGGTCTGTAGGCATTTTGATGACTTCCAAGTCAGATATGCAACAAAACACAAACTAAAAAACTTTGAGGGTTGCTAAACGCTGCTATATTTCTATTAGTTTCCAAGTCATGAGGTTTTAAAATGATAGCGGGACTCTATAGACACCATGTACAGAGCTGCTATAAATGTTTCATTCGTTATCAGTGTTCTATATTTTCCAAACTGTTTCATGTAAAAAGATATATGATAGAAATGGTTCAAATGGCTCTGAGCACTATGGGACTTAACATCTGTGGTCATCAGTCCCCTAGAACTTAGAACTACTTAAACCTAACTAACCTAAGGACATCACACACATCCATGCCCGAGGCAGGATTCGAACCTGCGACCGTAGCAGTCGCGCGGTTCCGGACTGAGCGCCTAGAACCGCGAGACCACCGCGGCCGGCTATATGATAGATGATGAATAGAACCGCAAAGTCACCGAGTTTGTATTGTGGCTACCAGTTGGCGTTACGAGTGCAATGTCTTGACCAAATGGCGACAAAGGAAGAAAACTATTTTTGTGTGTTAAAATATGAGAGATATTTCTCTAACAATGGAATCGAGGATGGAATAGTGACAATATTATGAAAAGGATAGATTGCTAGCCACCACAAAGATGTTTGTTTGCTACAAGAGTGCAATGTGCATCCGGAAGGAATTATGGAAAAGAAGCGCCATATAAACAGACCATTGTGCGTTGGTTTCGACAGTTTAGGGGTACTGGTTGCCTTTGTAGACAGAAAAGTAACAGCTCGATCAGTTGCCACATGCAACCGTGGGAAAGGCGAAGGAAAGTATCATGCGCAGTCCAAAAACGTCAACGGTCCTCGCAAACCGCGAACTTGGAATACCACAGCAAACGGTGTGAGAAATTTTGCGATAGAGGTTACATGTCAAACCGAACCGTCCGCAACTCGTGGAACAATTAAAACCGAATGATTATGGCCGGCGCCTTCAATTTTACATCACAGTGCAGGAAGCAGTTGAAGATGAACATTTCGCCTCCAAGTTGGTATCCATAGACGAAGCAACCTTCCATTTATCTGGAAAGATCAGTCACCTACAATGTGAGAGTGTGCGGCACTGAAAACTCTCATGAAATTGTGGCGCATGAATGAGATTCGCCGAAGGGTTATGTTTTCTGTGCAGTGTCACAGGCGAAGCTGTATGGGCCGTTTTTCTTCTGCGAGAAGATGGTGACGGGTGTGTCTTACCTTGATATACTGCAGCTGAGGTTGTTCCCACAACTGACTGTTAATCCCGAGAACTTCATCTCCACAAGATGCCGCACCCCGCGTTAGAGCATCGATGTTCGTCACTATGTAAACGACCAACTTCCGCTTTACTGAATTTGGCATAGTAGGGAAGATACGGTGGTTCTGTTTCCTTGTCCCCCTACGTTACCGCACCAAACGCCTTGTGGCTTTTTCATTAGGAATTACATTAAGGACCGTGTTTACTTACTCCCACTACCAAGAACAATGAAAAAGTTCATAGATTGCATCAGTGCCGCAGTGCCGCTGTGTTGATTATGGCAGGATGTTGCTACCAGATGTTACGGCGTTTATCATGTTCCCTGGTGCTGCTGTGCCTCATCGTACTCTAAACCAGGTAGTAACGCTGCCTTTTCTTTAGCTGGTTGAATGTACAATACTTTAACACTGGACTTACGATCACCTTCAATAATAATCATGACCCGGACCAGCTAGTCAGTTCCAGCTTGATTTCTTGCCGTGCTCGGTAAGTTCTTTACCGCAGTGCCAGTGCTTCGCTGAAAGACATCGTGGTCCCTGATATCCTTATGTACTTAAATTGTTTTAGACAGCGACTTTGCTTTAAACACTGCGTTTTCTGCCATAAACGTACACAATTACAACTCGCAACCACACAGGGTTATTCTAAATCATGGACCCATTTTCAAAACTTCGTATTTATTCAAGTACAGATCCAAAATGAACAAGCTTTATACCAAAGAGAAGAAGAAGTTTCAAAGGTTTTTTTCGTAATGTTTGATATCAATTTAATAAATTTAATAATTACAATTTATTAGTTTTTAATAATTATTTAATAATTAGAAATGTGATGAATGTTATAAATTCAGTATTTTAAACATAGCTGCACAACAGCAACGGTTCCACGTAATAAAATTATAAACAGCCGACCAGTTGCAATGGATAAAGAAATCTTTACCTAGGTTTCAACAAAACTAATTTTGTCTTCTTCAGAAGGTTGCAATTTTACATTAGTATGGACTGATGTATCATCGTCATTTTTACAAATATCTGCATAGATCCATTTGTCCAAATTAAAATATAGCCCTGAAAATAGGGTTTGTCATGTAAATGTAAATTAGTACATCCATGTACTAATTTACTACGGTCGCAGGTTCGAATCCTGCCTCGGGCATGGATGTGTGTGATGTCCTTAGGTTAGTTAGGTTTAATTAGTTCTAAGTCCTAGGCGACTGATGACCTCAGAAGTTAAGTCGCATAGTGCTCAGAGCCATTTGAACCAACCACTGCGCACAAAACTTTCCTGAATCCGTCGGACATCATCTTCTGACCCGCGCGGTCGGCCTGTGCTCTTTTCTTTGCACACACTCCCAGTATTTAAATTCCTTAAACCAATGGCTAGTGCCTTTGCGAGTTGGTGCTTGAATACCGTATGTCGTACGAAATGCCTCTGCACTGCAATTTGCTACTCACTTTCCGCGAACTCACGAACGCAGAAAACCTTGTGCTCCACAGTCACCATCTCACCCACAACTGACAGTGAAAAGAAATGACAGCCCTATTGCCGCGCGAGCTCTACCAGCTGCTTCTGAAACCATCACCGCCCGCCCGTGGCCGCCCGCCAAAAACTTCGAAACTTCCTCTTTTCATTGGCATAAAGCTTGTTCATATTGGATTCGTACTTGAATAAATACACTACTGGCCATTAAAATTGCTACACCACGAAGATGACGTGCTACAGACGCGAAATGTAACCGACAGGAAGAAGATGCTGTGATATGCAAATGAATAGCTTTTCAGAGCATTCACACAAGGTTGGCGCCGGTGGCGACACCTACAACGTGCTGACATGAGGAAAGTTTCCAACCAATTTCTCATACACAAACAGCAGTTGATCGGCGTTGCCTTGTGATGCCTCGTGTAAGGAGGAGAAATGCGTACCATCACGTTTCCGACTTTGATAAAGGTCGGATTCTAGCCTATCGCGATTGCGGTTTATCGTATCGCGACATTGCTGCTCCCGTTGGTCGAGATTCAATGACTGTTAGCAGAATATGGAATCGGTGGGTTCAGGAGGGTAATATGGAACGCCGTGATGGATCCCAACGGCCTCGTATCACTAGCAGTCGAGATGACAGGCATCTTATCCGCATGGCTGTAACGGACCGTGCATCCACGTCTCGATCCCTGAGTCAATAGATGGGGACGTTTGCAAGACAACAATCATCTGCACGAACAGTTCGACGACGTTTGCAGCAGCATGGACTATCAGATCGGAGACCATGGCTGCGGTTACCCTTGACGCTGCATCACAGACAGGAGCGCCTGCGATGGTGTACCCAACGACGAACCTGGGTGCACGAATGGCAGAACGTTATTTTTTCGGATGAATCCAGGTTCGGTTTACAGCATCATGATGGTCGCATCCGTGTTTGGTGACATCACGGTGAACGCACATTGGAAGCGTGTATTCGTCATCGCCATACTGGCCTATCACCCGTCGTGATGGTATCTGGTGCCATTGGTGACACGTCTCGGTCACCTGTTTTTCGCATTGACGGCACATTGAACAGTGGATGTTACATTTCAGATGTGTTGCGACCCGTGGCTCTATCCTTATTCGATCCCTGCGAAACGCTACATTTCAGCAGGATAATGCACGCCCGCATGTTTCAGGTCCTGTACGAGCCTTTGTGGATACAGAAAATGTTCGACTGCTGCCCTGGCCAGCACATTCTCCAGATCCCTCACCAACTGAAAACGTCTGGTCAATGGTGACCGAGCAACTGGCTCGTTACAATACGGCAGTCACAACTCTTGATGAACTGTGGTATCGTGTTGAAGCTGCAAGGCCAGCTGTACCTGTACACGCCATCCAAGCTCTGTTTGAATCAATGCCCGGGCGTATCAAGGCCGTTGTTACGGCCAGAGGGGGTTGTTCTGGGTAATGATTTCTCAGGATCTATGCACCCAAATTGCGTGAAAATGTAATCACATGTCGGTTCTAGTATATTTGTCCAATGAATACCCGTTTATCATTTGCATTTCTTCTTGCTATAGTAATTTTAATGGCCAGTAGTGTACGAATTTTGAAACTGAATCCACCATTTAGAATAATCCTGTATAACAATAATTTTTGATCAGGACCTTCACCCAAAATCAACAAGTCTGTTTCGTATCTTTACTAGTACTGATATTCTTGGAGTGGACTGCTTGCGTATTCTGTGGCGCACCTCCAAAGCACCTTCAACTGGCGGCAGCATGCAATAGTGCACTGTAGTGCAGTGTAGACGCCCGCTCACTGCTCACCTGCACACTGAGGTAGCGCCATACCTCATTGGACTCTGTACAAAGAGACCCTCTCGTCGGTCTGGTATTTCTACAATGTCCGTCTAAGCTACATGATTTTTTTTTCGTTCACGCGGCTATCCTTCACACTTTGAAGAGCCTAAGGATGTAAGGATGTGCCATGGCGTTTCCCACGGAAATGTTATGAGACACCACAAGGCATGGAACGAACGTAGTACTTCGGATGCTATGTTGTTATTGTGGTCTTCAGTCCTGAGACTGGTTTGATGCAGCTCTCCATGCTACTCTATGCTGTGCAAACTTCTTCATCTCCCAGTACTACCTGCAACCTACATCCTTCTGAATCTGCTTAGTGTATTCTTCTCTTGGTCTCCCTCTACGATTTTTACCCTCCACGCTGCCCTTCAGTACTAAATTGGTGATCCCTTGATGCCTCAGAACATGTCCTACCAACCGGTCCCTTCTTCTTGTCAAGTTGTGCCACAAACTCCTCTTCTCTCCAATTCTATTCAATACCTCCTCATTAATTAATTGATCCACCCATCTAATCTTCAGCATTCTTATGTAGCACCACATTTCGAAAGCTTCTATTCTCTTCTTGTCCAAACTATTTACCGTCCATGTTTCACTTCCATACATGGCTACACTCCATACAAATGCTTTCAGAGACGACTTCCTGACACTTAAATCTATACTCGATGTTAACAAATTCCTCTTCTTCAGAAACGCTTTCCTTGCCATTGCCAGTCTACATTTGATATCCTCTCTACTTCGACCATCATCAGTTAGTTTGCTCCCCAAATAGCAAAACTCCTTTACTACTTTAAATGTCTCATTTCCAATCTAATCCCCTCAGCATCCCCCGACTTAATTCGACAACATTCCGTTATCCTCGGTTTGCTTTTGTTGATGTTCATCTTATATCCTCCTTTCAAGACACTGTCCATTCCGTTCAACTGCTCTTCCAAGTCCTTTGCTGTCTCTGACAGAATTACAATGTCATCGGCGAACCTCAAAGTTTTTATTTCTTCTCAATGGGTTTTAATACCGACTCCGAATTTTTTTTTGTTTCCTTTACTGCTTGCTCAATAAACAGATTGATTAACATCGGCGAGAGGCTACAACCCTGTCTCACTCTCTTACCAACCACTGCTTCCCTTTCGTAACCCTCGACTCCTATAACTGCATCTGGTTTCTGTAAAAATTGTAAATAGCCTTTCGCTCCCTGTATTTTACCCCTGCCACCTTTAGAATTTGAAAGAGAGTATTCCAGTCAACATTGTCAAATGCTTTCTCTAAGTCTACAAATGCTAGAAACGTAGGTTTGCCTTTCCTTAATCTTTCTTCTAAGATAAGTCGTAAGGTCAGTATTGCCTCACGTGTTCCAACATTTCTAAGGAATTCAAACTGATCTTCCCCGAGGTCGGCTTCTACCAGTTTTTCCATTCGTCTGTAAAGAATTCGCGTTAGTATTTTGCAACCGTGACTTATTAAACTGATAGTTCGGTAATTTTCACATCTGTCAACACCTGCTTTCTTTGGGATTGGAATTATTATATTCTATATATAATAGCTATAGGGCTCTGAAAACGAATGAATCATTTAAGGAGTACTATACTTATATAAGGATTTGCAGAATGTTGTGCAGGAATACCAACGTCATCATAAAACTTCCATTTCCGCTTAGAGTTGGATAAGAGACAGAAGGAGAAACTGGGCACGCTCCGGTCAATTACTTCCGACCACGCGTAATTGGAGTGCTGAGGAGGCTGCAGACGCAGCTGGAAGTCGCGTGTGAGACAATGTCATAACGAAGCAGCTGGCGTGCTCTTTCTGGTTTCTGGAGGAGGGAAGAATGAAACCGCTGAGGCCTGGCCGCCGCTACCTAAGCCGCGGCGGTCTATCGAGTGTTTGCTTTTTCCCGGGGACCACCGGAAGCGGCCGTCAGCCTCGACAGCTGGTACCTTGTGAACGGAGCGCGCTATCTTATCGGCTGGAGCCCGCAAATACGGGCCTTCACTTCCCCACACAAGCGCACGTATTTGCTACAAAGTAGTCTGGCGATCGGCCTTACTGTCTTCCCGTATGCTCGGTTAGGCATAGGGTGTGACCATAACTGTCATTGATCAGCCAACGCCTTGTGTCCGCCTGCTTAGGGACGTGTTGGTACACTTCTACAACGCAGTTAAGCAGCGATTCTTCGTGGCATGGGTGCGGCAAGTCCTCGCTAGGTTTCCGGACTACGTGGGCTTTCTGACTGTGGTGTTAGAAGGAACCGGCCGAAGTGGTCGTGCGGTTAAAGGCGCTGCAGCCTGGAACCGCAAGACCGCTACGGTCGCAGGTTCGATTAAACAGTGAATTCAACTTTGTAGACAAACCCAGTGATTGGGTGACAATAGTTTGCACCTTAGAATAATCTCAGTTATCTTGAGCAAAGTTTTTACTGTAACCCACTTTTAAAGTTTGTTTTACCAGTATTGCTGTAATAGACATATTTAGCATATAAATAGTTTAAACTGGTTCTTTTCTAATGTTGCAAATGGTTTAATCATGAATTGTACTGTTGAATACTTGAAATGTATGTTTTTAGTAAAATAAAAAAAATAAAAAAATCTTGCCTCGGGCATGGATTTTTGTGATGTCCTTAGGTTAGTTAGGTTTAACTAGTTCTAAGTTCTAGGGGACTAATGACCTCAGCAGTTGAGTCCCATAGTGCTCAGAGCCATTTGAACCATTTTTTTGTTAGAAGGTTCGTTTGAGCAGTTATCAGACAGCGCCAGACAAAGGCTATACTGCGCATGCGCAGCTACGATGACGTTGGCAGCCCGTGCTTGGTCCTTGCTCTGCTCATACGCTTTTCGTCGCAATTCTGGTGGAATTTCATGCGTGGTGGGGCATCACGTGACCATGTGCAGCCCTGCGGCATGTTGTCGAGAGGATATGCAGAGTTGTACTTAGAGCAATTGTTTTATCATACCCCACTCAGATAAAGGATGCAAATAAGGAAGCAGTTCTTGGCATAATATCATTTCAGAATTAGATTCCACAGCTCAAAGTACCATAACATTTTGCTATGGAGTGACTTTGACAGTTTTTTTTTATATAATTCGTACTCCGCAATATTATTGTGTAGCATTGCCAATCAGGTTTACATCTACACAGCACTGCTAAAAGCTAGTAGGATGGAATAAAAATTTCTTGCAAAAAAAAAAAAAAAAAAAAAAAAAAGAAAGAAAGAAAGAAACAGTTTCTTGTATAGCTTACACAGAATAAAGGACAATAAATTTCATGACTATTTCAAAATGTGTAAAAAATTAACAAGGTTGTCTGTGAGGCAAAGAAACTGTACAACTGACAGTTTATATTCTATTCCAGGAATAAATATAAATCCATATGGGGAGCTAAAACGATAAAACACGGTATGCTGCCAGTCTACAATTTAGCATAGAATGGCATTCTATAAATTTAAGATGTAAACACAAATTAAGAAATAACTTCAGGTCTAGGGGAAGTACTAGACAAGTGCCTTGTGATCGAAAAACACTGTTTCTCAGATGGCAGATTTGTAAAATTCTGCAACAGCTGTCAGTATATTTGAAACAAAGTATTTAGTTCAAAACTACTGACCAAATTTGCCTACTTAGTCAGCTTCAAGTCAATGTTTACGTATGTTCGTGCGTAAATAGCATTAAGAGATCTTACAGTGGCATAAAAGGAACAGGACATCACAGACTGCTCCAGCAGCATTGGAGTTTCATAAACCATTCTAAAATGCTTCATTTCGCTCTAATTGCACATTTGTATGTCCAGATGCACTCTGAAGTACCTGATATTCAGCTTTTCTATGTGGTTTTCGTGATACCAGTTTTCTTGGAGGTCCAGTACTGTATTCTCATGTTTGGTTCTTTATTATGGTATTATGTCATTCCTCCCAGAAAATGAAAATTTGCACTTGAAATTGAACGAAGTTGAAAGTTACCAATAGTGCGGAACGAAAGACTTCGTTTCAAATAAACTAACTGCCTCAGCGGAAAAAAATTAATAGAAGCAAATTTCTCTATAAAATAGACAGAAATAGCTTCATTAAGACATTAATTGTTGATTGCTAATAACGTGGAAATAATATAATATCAGTAAACTGAAACTACTGACTTACTCATGATTATGAGAATGTATATTAATTCACTTGATGCCTCCCGGCCACAGAAATCTGTTTTGTTTTCATTTGACATGGGAGCCGTAAACGAAAAGACCAGCAATAGCACGAAACATATACACGGGTCACGTGGAGAAGGACCCCCCCTCTCCCTACTATAACACAGCTTGCTCTGCGGATGCGCGAATCTGGCAGCTTGGGCGCACCGGCAAAATTTTTCCTGGTAGCTTCTGGCTACTTGCTGGTACTGCGCATACGGCTAACAGCCACGCTTCAAGTAGCCAGAAGCGGGAGGAAGGCACTGCTCGTACGCGAATTCAGCTCTGCGCATGCGCACGACCCCGCTGGCAACTGCTCAAACGAACCATCTGACTCTTTTGCAGGTGTCGGAGTTGCCGTGGGCTTCCGGCCAACTAGTTTTGCACCGTGGGTTTTCCGACCAGAGCATCCCAACTACTGATTTACACCAGTCGTTCACCAGCAGCGTATACGTTGTCGCTGTCAGTCAATCTCCGTACAGTTTCGTACGTCTAAGCTAGTTGAGTTATATAAACTGTGAGCAATGGAAATAATTACAACAATGAAAGGTAAGCGGTATCTTCTCAAGAATGCTCATCGCTAAGGCATGCACAGAAGTGTTGGGTATACGAACTAGTTGTGCTTGAATTCCGAACGAAGTAAGTGCCGAAACAGTTTAAAAATGCAAATGGCAGAATTGTGGCTGAATAGCAACACTGTTGCCCACTTGACGAAGCAGAAACGAATGCGTAACTTCAGGGAAAAGCCCACAAAGAAAACACAGTGCCTATTTTACAAATTTTAAAAGGTTTCTTCAAAGATTTGAAGGATAAAAGTTTAAGTTTGACCGCAAATATGCCAAATACGAGAACTCTAAGACGGCATTGTGTAAAGCAAGAACGGAAGCTACTGGGACGACTTAGAATCCCGGCACTAATTCGGAGGTATAAGTTTTATAGGTTAATTACCGTCTTTTGCAGCTGTAATGAAGATCTTATTAAGACCAAACGCTTTTCCCTTTATTCTAAACCACTTTCGGTGGTCTCTGTAACCATATGGTTTTTTCCTCTTACAATTTTGTTTGCTAGGATCATGAACAGTTCGCAGGCTTTTACTTGCTTTGATCTCAGACAAAAGTCAAAATACATATGAAAGACGTTACTCTGGATTGAAAACTAAGATGCCTGAGTAGTCACAAGTCGCAAAACCCACGGTCGGGAAGCCCACGACATGGTTTTCGGGAGGTATGCCGCACCAGAAAGTAGAGGTCATGCAATTTCCGGACTGGTGGTTTGTGGGCAAGGAGCTGGCACCCAGTAGCGACATAGATGCGTACCACGGGATACAAATAGGGAGAATTTGGTGGCCAAGGTATCAACATGAGTTCACTGTCATGCTCCTCAAAACTCTGTAGCACTATTCTGGCCTTGAGACACGGACTTGACATCAAGCATCAAGAGATACAGGACGTTCACAATAATGTTCACCTAGCCCACAGCATTTACGGTGCCTTCGATTACTACAGCGCGTTTCATGGAAGTACAGGTGAATGTCCCTGCATAGAACACTACTGCCCCCGCCATCTTGAGTCCGTGGCGCTATCATGGTGCGAGCAGCAGCCCTTCGCCAGGATGACAGCCTTAGCTGTCAGACCCTGGTGTAACAAGAAACATGATTGGTTCGATCTGGAGATAGGTTTCCATTAATCCGCGCTCCAATACCCATGGTCTCGTGCTCTCCGTAATCTTAATCGATGTCTTCAGGTCAATGTGAAGACGCGTGGGGGTCGCCTGCTGCGGAACCACATGTTCAAATGTTCTGCAATGTGTGCTGAACGGTGTGCTCCGACACACCATTGTCTGTACCAATGTCGTGTTCTGTCGTGAGATCTGCTACAGACCATCGCCCGCCTTGCTTCAAGAGCGCGAAAGCTCGTATCGTCGCTAGAATGATTCCTCTCTCGTCTCTGCTCCACAATAATGTTTGAGATCTCTAGCTTGTTATTAGTATTCGATGAGAGTGATGTCAGTTCTCTTTTTATTCGATGAGTCATACTTTGTACTTGTACACTGGATATTTCTCAGACAGAAGTCTTTAATAGTCGATATGAGCGCCACAGAGCAGTGTGGCCTTTGGTTGTCAGTAGTATTGTCGTTGTCTGTATAGCATTCAGAACTATTAAATGAATGAGTCTCTACGTAAATAAACGTAACGATCTCTCTACATCTACATCTATGTGATTACTCTGCTGTTCACAATTAAGTTCCTGGTAGAGGGTTCAATGAACCACCTTCAAGCTGTCTCTCTACTGTTCCACTCTCGAACGACAAGCGGAAAACGAGCACTTAAATATTTCTGTGCGAGCCCTGATTTCTCTTATTTTATTGTGACGATCACAATAAAATTTCTCCCTATGTAGGTGGGTGCCAACAGAATGTTTTCGCAATCGGAGGAGAAAACTGGTGACTGAAATTTCATGAGAAGATCCCGTCGCAACGAAAAAAGCCTTTGTTTTAATGATTGCCACTCCAATTCACGTATCATGTCTGTGACACTATCTCCCCTATTTCTCGATAATACAAAACGAGCTGCCCTTCTTTGTACTTTTTCGATGTCATCCGTCAGTCCCACCTGATGCGGATGCCACACCGCACAGCAATACTCCAGAATAGGGCGGACAAGCGTGGTGTAAGCACTCTCTTTAGTAGACCTGTTGCACCTTCTAAGTGTTCTGCCAATGAATCGCAGTCTTTCGTTTGCTCTACCCACAATGTTATCTATGTGATCGTTCCATTTTACGTTATTTGTAATTGTAATCCCTAAGTATTTGGATGAATTTACAGCCTTCAGATTTGTGTGACTTATAGCATAATCGAAATTTAACGGATTTCTTTTAATACTCATGTGAATAACTTCACACTTTCCCTTATTCAGGGTCAACTGCCACTTTTCGCCCCATACAGATATCTTATCTAAATCATTTTGCAAGCCATTTCGATCATCTGATGCCTTTACAAGACGGTAAATGACAACATCATCTGCAAACAATCTAAGAAGGCTACTCAGATTGTCTCCATGTCGTTCATAAAGGTCAGGAACAACAGATGGCCTGTAACACTTCCTTGGGGAACGCCGGATATTACTTCTGTTTTACTCGATGACTTTCCGTCTCTTACTAAGAACTGAGACCTTTCTGACAGGAAATCACGAATCCAGTCGCACAACTGAGGCCATACTCCGTAGGCACGCAGTTTGGTTAGAAGACGCTTGTGAGGAACGGTGTCCAAAGCCATCTGGAAATCTAAAAACATGGAATCAATTTGACACCCCCTTTCGATAGTACTTATTACTTCATGAGTATAAAGAGCTAGTTGTGTTTCACAAGAACGATACTTTCTGAAACCGTACTGACTATGTGTCAATAAATCTTTTTTCTTCGAGGTACTTCATAATGTTCGAATACAGTATATGTTCCAAAACCCTACTGCAAAACGACGTTAGTGATATAGGCCTGTAATCCAGCGGATTACTCCTACTTACCTTTTTGGGTATTGGTGTGACTTGAGCAATTTTCCAGTCTTTAGGTACGGATCTTTCTGTGAGCAAGTGGTTGTATATACACTACTGGCCATTAACATTGCTACACCACAAAGATGACGTGCTACAGACTCGAAATCTAACCGACAGGAAGAAGATGCTGTGATATGCAAATAAATAGCTTTTCAGAGCATTCACACAAGGTTGGCGCCGGTGTCGACACCTACAACGTACTGACAAGAGGAAAGTTTCGAATCGATTTCTCATACACAAACAGCAGTTGACCGGCGTTGCCTGGTGAAACGTTGTTGTGATACCTCGTGTAAGGAGAAGAAATGCGTACCATCACGTTTCCGACTTTGATAAAGATCGGATTGTAGCCTATCGCGATTGCGGTTTATCGTATCGCGACATTGCTGCTCGCGTTGATCGAGATCCAATGACTGTTAGCAGAATATGGAATCGGTGGGTTCACGACGGTAATACGGAACGCCGTGCTGGATCCCAACGGCCTCGTATCACTAGCAGTCGAGATGACAGGCATCTTATCCGCATGGCTGTAACGGACCGTGCATCCACGTCTCGATCCCTGAGTCAATAGATGGGGACGTTTGCAAGACAACAACCATCTGCACGAACAGTTCGACGACGTTTGCAGCAGCATGGACTATCAGCTCGGAGACCATGGCTGCGGCTACCCTTGACGCTGCATCACAGACAGGAGCGCCTGCGATGGTGTACTCAACGACGAACCTGGGTGCACGAATGGCAAAACGTTATTTTTTCTGATGAATCCAGGTTCTGTTTACAGCATCATAATGGTCGCATCCGTGTTTGGCGACATCACGGTGAACGCACATTGGAAGCGTGTATTCGTCATCACCATACTGGAGTATCACCCGGCGTGATGGTATGGGGTGCCATTGGTTACAAGTCTCGGTCACCTCTTGTTCGCATTGACGGCACATTGAACAGTGGATGTTACATTTCAGATGTGTTACGACCCGTGGCTCTACCCTTCATTCGGTCCCTGCGAAATCCTACATTTCAGTAGGATAATGCACGCCCGCATGTTACAGGTTCTGTACGGGCCTTTCTGGATACAAAAAATGTTCGACTGCTGCCCTGGCCAGCACATTCTCCTGATCTCTCACCAATTGAAAACGTCTGGCCAATGGTGGCCGGGCAGCTGGCTCGTCACAATATGCTAATCTCTACTCTTGATGAACTGTGGTATCGTGTTGAAGCTGCATGGGCAGCTGTACCTGTACACGCCATCCAAGCTCTGTTTAACTCAATGCCCAGGCGTATCAAGGACGTTTTTACGGCCAGAGGTGGTTATACTGGGTACTGATTTCTCAAGATCTATGCACCCTAATTGCGTGAAAATGTAATCCCATGTCAGTTCTAGTATAATATATTTGTCCAATGAATACCCGTTTATCATCTGCATTTCTTCTTGGTGTAGCAATTTTAATGGCCAGTAATGTAAATAAAGGAGAAGTATGTAACACGTTTAACCCTTTCGCCGCTACAGACGACATCTTAGCATCCCGTGCTGAGGCTTTCTATTGTCATGGTTGTATGCTCGCTAAATGCTGTAGCCTGTGCTGAGAGATGACGTTCAGTCATATAAGAAATACTTATAACCCGATTTTTCGAAAATTATTAGGTGAAAAAATTTGTTTTTAGGGCATCTGACAGTCTGATATCATCAATCGATAAAGAACTGAATTTCTGACACACTTAAAGTAGTAAAGGAGTTTTGCTATTTGGGGAGCAAAATAACTGATGATGGTCGAAGTAGAGGGGATGTAAAATGTTGACTGACAATGGCAAGGAAAGCGTTTCTGAAGAAGAGAAATTTGTTAATACGAGTATAGATTTAAGTATCAGGAAGTTGTTTCTGAAAGTATTTGTATGGAGTGTAGCCATGTATGGAGGTGAAACATGGACGATAAATAGTTTGGACAAGAAGAGAATAGAAGCTTTCGAAATGTGGTGCTACAGAAGAATGCTGAAGATTAGATGGGTAGATCACATAACTAATGAGAAGGTACTGAATAGAACTGGGGAAAAGAGGAGTTTGTGGCACAACTTTACTAGAAGAAGGGACATGTTCTGAGGCATCAAGGAATCACAAATTTAGCACTGGATGGCAGCGTGGAGGGTAAAAATCGTAGAGGGAGACCAAGAGATGAATACAATATGCAGATTCAGAAGGATGTAGGTTGCAGTAAGTACTGGGAGATGAAGAAGCTTGCACAGGATAGAGTAGCATGGAGAGCTGCATCAAACCAGTCTCAGGACTGAAGACCACAACAACAAAAACAACAACAACCCATCATATTAGCTAATTAACAAATTAAATAATACACTGCTGGAAATGAAGCGTGGATAAGATATAAATATTTTATTTAAAACTAAGAGCCGAAGAACATCTCATTTCGTTCTCGAGTTATTACGCTTCACATCCGAAGGACGGTTTTGCGCTACACGCCGGTTCACATCCTTGCGCATCGCGAATCGCGTGGTCATAACAATCGTTACAACTCATAAACGATTCAGGATATCGAAGCGAGGTTTTCTGCAAATGACAGCACGCTATGAGGCACATATGTTGTATGATAAATGATCGAAACGTTTTTATTCGCCGAAATACTGAAAAAAGTCGTCTTCAGCAGTGAGAAGGCGGCGGCTGAGGACGCATTGAAACGTCCATAGCACTGTAGAAAAATCCAAGCGCATAACGACCAGCTCGAACAGCGTGACTCGCAGCGTGCTAACTTGGGGGCGAGGTGAGCAAGACCCTGGCTGGAACCGCGTGGCTGATTAACGACTATACCAGTCGACATGAGTGCCATTTTTGGCAGTTTTCCATGCTCTTTTAGGCAAATGCTGGCTGGTTCCCAAATTCCGCCTCAAACAGTTAAAAACAATACCACGTGGAACAAGGTTTACACGATTTACAGACAGATGGCACTCACGACTTCCGTCCCTTATGTTGCCGTCACGACTGCGGCGTCAGCTAGGAGATCCGGTCGCAAAGTAAATACACTGATGGAAAAAATAGCAACACCAAGAAGGTGTTGTGCGATATAAACGACAGTTGGTAGCGTGTTTCTACGTCAGAAAGATGATATCTATTCAAATTTCACGGCAGTCGCTTAAGAGTGGCGGCAGTAGTGCCACAATGAGGATGCAAATCAGGTTTGCTTTAAATACACTCTGCAACGGTGGTGAGCGCTTGTTACCTTTGGGATTAGACGTGTTGAGCTGAAGCCTGTAAGTCGACAAATGCGCCATTGTCGACATTTCACTGAGTCTGGTCAAGGTCATGTAGCAGGACTACGAGAAGCTCGATGTTCCTTCTGCGCTTATGGCAGGAATGCTGCCACTGTACATGACTGATGGGAGCGGTGGTCATAATAATGTACGGTCGCAAGATCTGGCTGCGGATGGCCACGTGGCACTACCGAGGGCGAAGACCATCGTGTTCGGTGCATGGCTCTTGCGCATCGTACTGCATCTACACTCCTGGAAATGGAAAAAAGAACACATTGACACCGGTGTGTCAGACCCACCATACTTGCTCCGGACACTGCGAGAGGGCTGTACAACCAATGATCACACGCACGGCACAGCGGACACACCAGGAACCGCGGTGTTGGCCGTCGAATGGCGGCATTTGTGCACCGCCGCCGTCAGTGTCAGCCAGTTTGCCGTGGCATACGGAGCTCCATCGCAGTCTTTAACACTGGTAGCATGCCGCGACAGCGTGGACGTGAACCGTATGTGCAGTTGACGGACTTTGAGCGAGGGCGTATAGTGGGCATGCGGGAGGCCGGGTGGACGTACCGCCGAATTGCTCAACACGTGGGGCGTGAGGTCTCCACAGTACATCGATGTTGTCGCCAGTGGTCGGCGGAAGGTGCACGTGCCCGTCGACCTGGGACCGGACCGCAGCGACGCACGGATGCACGCCAAGACCGTAGGATCCTACGCAGTGCCGTAGGGGACTGCACCGCCACTTCCCAGCAAATTAGGGACACTGTTGCTCCTGGGGTATTGGCGAGGACCATTCGCAACCGTCTCCATGAAGCTGGGCTACGGTCCCGCACACCGTTAGGCCGTCTTCCGCTCACGCCCCAACATCGTGCAGCCCGCCTCCAGTGGTGTCGCGACAGGCGTGAATGGAGGGACGAATGGAGACGTGTCGTCTTCAGCGATGAGAGTCGCTTCTGCCTTGGTGCCAGTGATGGCCGTATGCGTGTTTGGCGCCGTGCAGGTGAGCGCCACAATCAGGACTGCATACGACCGAGGCACACAGGGCCAACACCCGGCATCATGGTGTGGGGAGCGATCTCCAACACTGGCCGTACACCACTGGTGATCGTCGAGGGGACACTGAATAGTGCACGGTACATCCAAACCGTCATCGAACCCATCGTTCTACCATTCCTAGACCGGCAAGGGAACTTGCTGTTCCAACAGGACAATGCACGTCCGCATGTATCCCGTGCCACCCAACGTGCTCTAGAAGGTGTAAGTCAACTACCCTGGCCAGCAAGATCTCCGGATCTGTCCCCCATTGAGCATGTTTGGGACTGGATGAAGCGTCGTCTCACGCGGTCTGCACGTCCAGCACGAACGCTGGTCCAACTGAGGCGCCAGGTGGAAATGGCATGGCAAGCCGTTCCACAGGACTACATCCAGCATCTCTACGATCGTCTCCATGGGAGAATAGCAGCCTGCATTGCTGCGAAAGGTGGATATACACTGTACTAGTGCCGACATTGTGCATGCTCTGTTGCCTGTGTCTATGTGCCTGTGGTTCTGTCAGTGTGATCATGTGATGTATCTGACCCCAGGAATGTGTCAATAAAGTTTCCCCTTCCTGGGACAATGAATTCACGGTGTTCTTATTTCAATTTCCAGGAGTGTATTTGAGCAATAGTTACCATCAGAGTGACACAATGAAATGTATGTTGTATCATGTAAGCATTAATGTGACAGTACGAAAGAGAGAGACAAAGATATTCTTTATTAGGGGTGCGCTCTTCGACCATAAATATAATAGACTGGCCCTGACGTCATCTTCGTGGCTCCAACATCTCTGGGTCTGAAGTCACGTGAATGTTGGCAAAACATGGTTGTTTCGTGTTGCGCTTATGGCTGTACTCATCGTTTTGTCCGGGAAATGGCATTACATTTCACGCGTAAGTGTTTCTATGATAGTGCAGATGCGTTTATTGAAATCTGCTGAAGTAACTTTTATATGTTTTTTACACTTGAAATAGAGTATCACGTAAATTAAAGTGTTGAAAGTGATGCCTGTAAAGTCAGACTGATATTACATTTTGGAAAGCATCTGTGATAATTCGGTTACAGAAGTAAGTATAATCGTTTCTCATTCCTACTCATAGGTTCCGTAAGGATGAAAACCGAAGGCAGCTTTGGATACAGGCCCTGAAACGGAAAAACTTTAAGCCGTTTGCACATACGCGCCTTTGCTCGAAGCACTTCGCAGAGAACTGTTTTGATAGGTTAGTTATTATTTACAATGTATATCTATAATTTGTATTTACAGTGTCATTTGTATTTACAGTGTCATTTTTAAACCTAGGCTCCAAAATTATTTTCTGAAACTGCAAAGTCTCACCTTTCATCTAAAATATCATTTTTTTTCACTGATAGTTTAAGCTTTTGTAAAAATAGTGGGAACTGAACCTTTGAAGTGCACCTAAAATTGATACTCTAAAATGGACCTGCTCCTAAAGTAAACAATTTTGACACCTATAGTTGACATAATTCCCACAGCCCATTTTCTTTTATAAGTGACTAGAGCTCGAAACGTGGCGAATACAATGTTTAAAGTTTTGACACGAGCCCACTCTTACTGTTTAAAAGAATTTTAACGACATTTTACTATAATTGATAGTTTATAGTAATTTCGTCCCGCTGCCCACCAGAGTGGCGTTCGATGTATTTGCTAGATTTTATAAATGGAACTTTGAACAAATCCAGGTCAAATGTAGTTCTGGTATAATTTTTCACAAATAAAAAAGTAGTTTTTGTTGGAAGCGTTTGGCAGTCAATTGAGAAATGTGGGGAAAATCCGATACAAACATAGGATGGCAGACCGCTGATTTGAAATCCCGCCACGTTTTGCCAACAGTCACGTGGTTTATGTTGGAACCACACTAGCCCCATAGCTTCTGCACAGCAAGGCCAGTCTACTAGTATCTATGGTCGAAGGGTGCGCTTAGATAATTATTCTTGGATAGCAAGCTTTTGTTCTTGTTGAGATTTAATTTCATAACAGAGGAGTCTGATCTTTATTGTGTAGTACACATCGACAACATTACGAGATTCTGACGGAAACTTATATATGGTTTATGTTGGAACCACACTAGCCCCATAGCTTCTGTACAGCAAGGCCAGTCTACTAGTATCTATGGTCGAAGGGTGCGCTTAGATAATTATTCTTAGATAGCAAGCTTTTATATATACTAAGGTCAATAAAACTTCGTTCATTTAAAAAAGGTACGTGTTATTTCCACAAACGACGTATACTTAAGTGTGATCTATTAATGAATACCAGCTCGAAAACAATTCCGACGGGAGCGTTCAGTTGTAATTAGTTGTAATTAAATAATTTGATGCTTTCTTCGGAAAAGAATTGATTTCACTGATCATTTTTTTCCAACAATGTTTCTAAGAACTGAAGGCAAATCAGATTGTTATGCAACAGAGCCCCAACGAATGTTTCTCCGCAACTGTGATTAACACTTTAGCTTCAATACAGCATCTGCAGCAGCTGGAGCAGATCGCCAAAACAACGGAAGCGTATAGTGTGAAAGCAGTTTCACCCATCGCCCTGTGTCCCACCAACGGTGTATGTATTCACTACAACAGAACACACACACAATCACGCATACATACGTCCGCCCTCGGTAGCTGAGTGGTCAGCGCGACAGAATGTCAGTGCTAAGGGCCCGGGTTCGATTCCCGGCTGGGTTACAGATTTTCAACGTTCAGGGACTGGGTGTCGTGTGGTCCTAATCATCATCATTTCATCCCCATCGACGCGCAGGTCTCCGAAGTGGCGTCCAATCGGAAGACTTGCACCCGGTGAACGGTCTACCCGACGGGAGGCCATAGTCACACGACATTTACTTATTTACTCATACATATAAAGCCACAACACAAGGTGATGTGGGAAACATCTCAGTATAAAAGGCTCAGTATAGGCAAAATACAAATAACAGTAAGTGAAGATAGCAGGGTGATTTTATAACTCTTACAAATCGGTGACTTCAAGGGCAGCTCCGAGTAAGACGCCCTGTAGCATGTATTCCTCCGACGCCAAACCGCTGCCGTTAATGATTTCAGTCGTGTCAATCGAGAGATCATTCATGGCAGGGTGGAGGTCTGTTGTATTTTCTGATGAAAGCTGGTTCTGCCTCGGTGCCAGTGATGGCCGTGTGTTGGATGAGGGCCTGCTTCCATTCTGTCTGCGTGCTGCACACACTTCACCTACTCCTGGAGTTATGGTCTGGCATGCAATTTCGTTTGAAAGCAGCAGCGAAAGAAACGGTTCAAATGGCTCTGAGCACTATAGGACTTAACATCTGAGGTCACCAGTCCCCTAGAACTTAGAACTGCTTAAACCTAACTAACCTAAGGACATCACACATATCCATGCACAAGGCAGGATTCGATCCTGCGACCGTAGCGGTCGCGTGGTTCCAGACTGAAGCGCCTAGAACCGCTCGACCACCCTGGCCGGCAAGTAGCAGCACTTCCGTGGATATCCCACGCACCTAGACTGCAAATTTTTACGCCTGTCTAGCGATTCGATCTGTTGTGTTGTCATTCATGAACAGCGTTCCAGAGGGTGTTTTCCAAGAGGACAACACTCGCCCACATACCGCTGTGCTCTATCGAGTGTGGACGTGTTGCGTTGGCCCGCTCGGTCACCAGATCTGTCTGCAATCCAGCGCATATGGGACATTATCGGATGACAACTCCAGCGTCATGCACAAACTGCATTAACCATCCCTGTATTGCCCGACCAAGTGCAACAGGCATGGAACTCCACCCCAAAAAACTGACATCTGTCACCCGTACGACAAAATGAATGCCCGTTTGTATGCTTGCATCCAACAATCTGGCGGTTACATCGGTTGATAATGTACCAGTATTTGTCATTTGCAATGGCTTATCTTGCGCTTACATTAACCTGTGATCTTGCAATTTTGATCACTTACAAACGCTACCTGAATAAATGTATTCCTAAAATTGCATTACTGTATATCAATTATTTACAGTGTAAATATCAAGAGCTCAGATGGAAAGCCAATCCTAACCATAGAACGGAAAACAGAACGGTGGAAAGAGTATATAGGGGGTCTATACAAGGGCGATGTACTTGAGGACAATATTATGGAAATGGAGGAGGACGTAAATGAAAATGAAAAGGGAGATATGATACTGCGTGAATAATTTGACAGAGCACTGAAAGACCTAAGTCGAAACAAGGTCCCGGGAGTAGACAACATTCCATTAGAACTACAGTTAGCCTTGGGAGAGCCAACCAGGACAAAACTCTTCCATCTGGTGAGCAAGATATATGAAACAGGCGATATACCCTCCGACTTCAAGAAGAATATAATAATTCAAATACCACAGAAAGCAGATGTTGACAGATGTGAAAATTACCAAACTATCAGTTTAATAAGTAACAGCTGCAAAATACTAACACAGATTCTGTACAGAAGAATGGAAAAACTGGTAGAAGCTGACCTCGGGAAAGATCATTTTGGATCCCGTAGAAAAACTGGTAATACTGACCCTACGACGTATCTTACGAAGGTTAAGGAAAGCGAAACCTATGTTTCTATCATTTGTAGACTTAGAGAAAGCCTTTGAATGTTCACTGTAAAACACTCTTTCAAATTGTGAAGTTGGCAGAGGTAAAATACAGGGAGGGAAAGACTATTTACAGTTTGTACAGAAACCACATGGCAGTTATAAGAGTCGAGGGGCACGAAGGGAAATAGTGGTTGAGAAGGGAGTGACACAGGGTTGTAACCTATCCCCGATGTTATTCTGAGAGGCACCCACATGCCTTGCTCATACTGTGGCATCAAGCAGTCAGGCCTGCAAGATGAGTGGTCTGCCAAGCGAGTGGATTAATTCTTATTTCTCGAGTAACATCAATGACTGCTTATGAGCTCTAGTACCCACAATTAAGCTACAAATTATTCTGTTTGAATATTACGCAACGGAAACAGATAACGCACACCTGACTATTAGGAATTTACAAACTCTGATTGTCCACTACGCTCTGGCAATACCACACTTTCTTTCTTACCCAACGGCTTTGATCAACACGTGGCCATTGCACTGAATATGAATGGCGCACACATTATAAATTCTGGATATCATGACTACACACTATTCGAAGAACAAGGCCACCAATCTTTTTCTTTTCACTATCTTTTTTATTCCGATAAATTCTATTATGATTCAAAGCTAACCTAAACACACCATTACATTTTATACAACAATTACACATGAGAAACTCTGCCCAGTGGGCATGGCTTTACATTGGTGATTCTCTATCTTATGGTCTCGTAATTATCTAACGCTACAGTGCACTTTCTGGATAGGATGGTGGATCTCACACTTCGACTCTCACACCCATCATCACGAAAACTTACTTCAGACCGAGCGGTACAAAAAGGAACATGCATAAACCACTGCCTCTGAACCTATCTTGCTACTCTCCCATGCAAACCACACATACTTAAATTACATGAAACACATCACACTGGCAACATAGAATACATCACAAAGAATAGTCACAACGTTAGAATTACTTCACTTTCAGCTTTCCCACTTCAATTAGTATTCATCCCAGTTTCACACAACAGTGCCCCACTTCGTAACTTTTCTTTCCTACCACGAACTCTGGACGTTATATGCACGTCTCCCTGTGCAATGCAAGCCAAATGGCGTTGCTGGATAGACGTCTGACTCACCTTGCTTCTCTCTCAGAGTATTAGAGTTTGAATCTAGCGTCACATGGAAACATAACATGCAAAGTAATATTAAGATCATATTTGTCACACACGCGAGTCCTCAACTCAACCTTGGACGAATACTTCTCTTTATCCTTTGTCTCATACACAGATTGAGACACACAGTACTCACCACTTGGAAGTGCTCGTCTCTAATTTCAACTCCTGCACACGCCATTTCTTGAATATTTCCAACTTATAGTACACACGCCAGTAATTCAGCTTAACTTTAGCACTCGGAAGTATTTCAACTTATTGCTACATGTGGTTTCATTGTGACCGTTGGTCACTTCCGAAGATTACTACGATCCCCTTAATATTACCTGCCTGTCATTTAATTCTACCCCCGAAAGTCCCTGAAATAGAGAAATAATTATTCCAAAATACTCTTTAAGTATTTCACATGCATACCATTCTCTCCACTCTTTTGTCTTTACGGAGCACACCTAAGATAGGTCTTACCAACACAAGATCCAGCGCCAGAGTGCTGAAACATGGCTGATCTTCATGTCATCTCGCACCTCCGCCGAGGTGCGGGAGCACCATGCTACCGTATTGGCCAGCCACATTTCAGGCGCTCAACGCTCAGGTAAATTTCATCTCTTTGGTTCCACCAAAGGTGACCAAAAGACCATCTCAAAGATGATCATATATTGCACATTCACTGTCTGTGGTTAGCAGACGACCATACATTCATTCATTTCACAGATCTCACCAAACTGGATGTAGGGATTTATTTTGTAGGAGTGCACAATTAGTGATCAATTAAATAAATAAATTGTCCTTCTTTCCTACACTGGTATCCGGATTCAGTGTATTAAGTGAAATTGAGTTATTATTACAAAAAATATATTGTTCTGACAAGAATAACGAAGAATGTTGTACCTATTTTCAATGTTGGGCGGTACTGTACTCTTTCAATTCAATCAGTATATTGTGGAAGAAGTAAAGGAAACAAAGCCAAAATTTTGAGTAGGAATTAAAATCAATGGAGAAGAAATTAAAACTTTGAGGTTTGCCGATGACAGAGACAGCAAAGGTGAAACGTCCCCTTAGAACAATTTTACATATGAAACGTCCACTTAGAACAATTATACAAGCCTGTGCTTAACCTGACACACAATATTATTTAGCGCAACGCAATCTGACTTTCAATAACCCCTACAAAACAATGGCCCTGACTAACTTTAACCTATACCTTTTACAAATCACTTACCTCACAAAAATCTTCGCTACTCAAGCTACTGCAAAACAGCGAGCGCCACTATTGCCAGCTAAATAAAAGATTCAAACCACTGAAGGTACTAACTACTGATAGGGATAGTTAGCAAATGAAAGATATTAATAGAGAACAAATAATGTATTTACCTTAATATTCATAATTGACATCCAGTCTTACAGATTATCAAAACTAGCTACTGCAAAACAGCGAGCGCCACTATTGCCAGCTAAATAAAAGATTCAAACCACTGAAGGTACTAACTACTGATAGGGATAGTTAGCAAATGAAAGATATTAATAGAGAACAAATAATGTATTTACCTTAATATTCATAATTGACATCCAGTCTTACAGATTATCAAAACTCGGCCATCTCTCTCCCCACGTCCACCACTGCTGGCGGCTCACCTCCAACTGCCCAGCGCTACGCGCTGTTCGCATCCAGCTATAGCAGTTCATGACAACAATGGCAGACAACAATTCAAACTTTTCATATAGAGAGTGCTACGTAACGTTGCCAATAAAAAAACATAAACAGCAAACTTACATAAAGAAAACATAAACAGCCTACTTACATAAAAACATAAACAGCAAACTTACAAAGGACCTGGAAGAGGAGCTGAACGGAATGGATAGTGTCTTGAAGGGAGGATATAAGATGAACATCAACAAAAGCAAAACGAGGATAATGGAATGTAGTCGAATTAAATCGGGTGATGCTGAGGGAATTAGATTAGGAAATGAGACACTTAAAGTAGTAAAGGAGTTTTGCTATTTGGGGAGAAAAATAACTGATGATGGTCGAAGTAGGCAGGATATAGAAAGGAGACTGGCTGTGGCAAGGAAAGCGTTTCTGAAGAAGAGAAATTTGTTGACATTGTGTATAGATGTGTCAGGAAGTCGTTTCTGAAAGTATTTGTATGGATTGTAGCCGTGTATGGAAGTGAAACGTGGACGATAGCTAGTTTAGACAAGAAGAGAATAGAAGCTTTCGAAATGTGGTGTTACAGAAGAATGCGTAAGATTAGATGGGTAGGTCACATAACTAATGAGGAGGTACTCAAATGGTTCAAATGGCTGTACGCACTATGGGACTTAACATCTGAGGTCATCAGTCCGCTAGACTTAGAACTACTTGAACCTAACTAACCTAAGGACATCACACACATCCATGCCAGAGGCAGAATTCGAACCTGCGACCGTAGCAGCAGCGCAGTTCGGGACTAAAGCGCCTAGAACTGCTCGCCCACAGCGGCCGGCTGGGAGGTACTGGATAGAATTGGGGAGAAGAGGAATTTGACTAGAAGAAGGGATCGGTTGGTAGGAACGTTCTGAGGCATCAAGGGCTCACCAGTTTAGTACTGAAGGGAAGCGGAAGGGTAAAAATCGTAGAGGGAGAGCAAGAAATAAATACATTAAGCAGATTGGAAGGATGAAGGTTGCAGTAGTTATTCGGAGATGAAGAGTCATGCACAGGATAGAGCAGCATGGAGAGTTGCATCAAACCAGTCTCTGGATTGCAGACGACAACAACAACAATCATTTTTGGATGTTGCGATTGTTTTTCGTCAATATAATTAAATAAAATTTGAGAAATACTGAAAATGTAGCAGGATAAACGGTTGTGGAAAATAGAAAACGTTACATTTTTGTTAACACTTCTTAGTGGAGAGTTTTGGAAAATGTGTAGCTCTGGTGTGATCGACGGACGAGATGGTGCGACTGACGGACGCCACCTAGGCGGCGCCCATTAGGGGACCCCGCAGAAAAGAGCCGAGTGGCGGCGTAACGAAGCGCGGGCCCCGCGGGGGGCGGCTTTCCCGCGGCTAACGAGCTGCAGGCCGCGCCGCGCCGCGCCGGCCACGTCCTTTCTCGTGGCGCCTTTTGCGACAGCCGTCATTGCAGCCCCATCGCGGCCGCCGCGGTACAAGCGGCGCGTGGCGCGCGGGTCGCGGGGAAAATGTGAAACCGCCCGCCGCGCTGTCAGGCTTCGGAGAAAGCGATTCCGTCGACGCACCCTGCCTCCAGCTCTGTTGTTTGCCTGCCAGCTTAAAACTGTATCCCTAACGAGAACACCAAATTGTATCTTTGCTCGGCGTATGTTACATTGTTTCGGAAGGCCGTCCGAGCCTGCGAGACTGAATACTACACTGCTGGCCATTGAAACTGCAACACCGTGTAGGTAGCGAGCAACAAATCCAAAATTATGGTTTATAAAATCCGCGAAGGATATGGTCGCTGACGCGCAGTGACCAGTTTTCGTCCAGCGCTCTGGGCGAGTTCATTCGCTAAGCGGAGGCCAATATCGTTTGCCCCGTCTTTCTCAAAGGACTTTACAGCAACTATTCTGTAAAACACTCGAAAGACCTAAGTCGAAACAAGGCCCCAGGAGTAGACAACATTCCATTTGAACTACTGACAGCCTTGGGAGAGCAAGTCCTGACAAAACTCTACCATCTGGTGGGCAAGATGTATGAGACAGGCGAAATACCCTCAGACTTCAAGAAGAATATAATAATTCCAATCCCAAAGAAAGCAGGTGTTGACAGATGTGAACATTACCGAACCATCAGCGTAATAAGTCACGGCTACAAAACACTAACGCGAATTCTTTACATACGAATGAATAAACTGGTAGAAGTCGACCTCGTGGAAGATCAGTTTGGATTCCGTACAAATATGAGACCACGTGAGGCAATACTGACCCTACGTCTTACCTTAGAAGGTAGATTAAGGAGAGGCAAACCTACGTTTCTAGCATTTGTAGACTTAGAGAGTTTGTGGAATAACACAATAGATAATGAAGTTCCCCATAATAACCATACTGCAAAATACTCTGCTCTTTGCGTGCAATCATTTCCCCAAAATGTCATTTCGATATCTCAGACCATTTATAAAATATGAGGAACGCTGTGGAAATTTCATTCTGGCTTTATCACTGGCGCACGCAATCGCAAATGTGTGTGCTAGATCAGATCAATTTTCTCGAGATTGGAGACAGGGAGCTCGACCACAATCTAAAGAAGAATTCAATATGTTCGCTAAATTTCATATGAAGCAACATAATGTGTTATAAACGGAAAATGATAGCGAGCCCTATTTTTCACTGCAAACTTTTTCGAATTTCGGGAAGTTTCTAACTTAAATGCAAATATCACAATAACTATGATCGTTAACGAAATGATGGGCACATCATCATGAAGCTGAATATAAAGCTATGTTGTTGTGGACTTCAGTCCAGAGACTGGTTTGATGCAGCTCTCCATGCTACTCTATCCTGTGCAACCTTCTTCATCTCCCAGTAGCTACTGCAACCTACATCCTTCTGAATCTACTTAGTGTATTCATCTCTTGGTCTCCCTCTACGATTTTTACCTTCCACACTGCCCTCCAATACACAACTGGTGATCCCTTGATGCCTCAGAACATCTCCTACCAACCGATCCCTTCTTCTAGTCAAGTTGTGCCACAAAGTTCTCTTCTCCCCAATTCTGTTCAGTACCTCCTCATTAGTTATGTGATCTACCCATCTGATCTTCAGCTTTCTTCTGTAGCACCACATTTCGAAAGCTTCTACTCTCTTCTTGTCCAAACTATTTATCGTCCATGTTTCACTTCCATACATGGCTACACTCCATACAAATACTTTCAGAAACGACTTCCTGACACTTAAATCTATACTCGATGTTAAAAATTTCTTTTCTTCAGAAACGCTTTCCTTGCCATCGCCAGTCTACATTTTATATCCTCTCTACTTCGACCATCATCAGTTACTTTGCTTTCCAAAAAGTAAAACTCATTTATGCTTTAAGTGTTTCATTTTCTAATCTAGTTCTCTCAGAATCATCTGCTTTAATTCGGCTACATTCCATTATCCTCGTTTTGCTTTTGTTGATGTTCATCTTATCTCATCCTTTCAAGACACTGTCCATACCGTTCAACTGCTCTTCCAGGTCCTTTGCTGTCTCTGACAGATTTACAGTGTCATCGGCGAACCTCAAAGTTTTTATTTCTTCTCCATTCCTACTCCAAATTTTTCTTTTGTTTCCTTTACTGCTTGCTCAATATGAAAGAATGTAATTTACAAGGGCCACAAACAGTCGGTGATACGAGAAATGCTGTGGGTTTTGGAACTACAGAAGTGAAGATATTACATGCTTATTTTTGTACCCAGGAACTGCTTTTTCATAAGCTATTGACATTACTTTTCCTCAGTTCCTCACTTAATAAAATTGATAGACCACTGTTTCAGAATACTCTTGCAGTTGCGTCTGCACAACACATTAGGGTTGTGATATTATGTAAAATCCTTTGTCTTTCGGCAAAAGAAGTAAATTTTAACATGGCAAGAAGAGACATCTAGGTTTTACTCAAAATTCGCCACTCATAACGCTTCTCTGATAGCTACAAATGCTTAACAAACAAACCAAAATAAATCTCTGCCTTTTTTGCTTTTTCAACAGAATTCCTTTCAGATACTGACCAAAGCAAAGGTGACACTAGATCGTTCTGAATTGTTGCCAGGTACGTATGAGCATGAAAAGGTTCCAGTTAATATTTACAAAAAAATGAGCATAGGCTCTAGTTAGACTCGCACTTCCCCTCCAGTACTCGGCATTTCCCCTACAGCGCCTGCCTGCAACCCCCACCATTAAAGCTCCCCCTGCACGTGCCCTGCCGACTGAGCATCTACCGGCCACGTTATTCTGCGTGCACTATAGTACTTTAGGAGCGAGACATCGGCGGGAGCACATGAAGGTGCGGAACAGAGTTGTCACGTCACACATGGAACGAACACGCGTGTAATCTTACATTTCATTCATCTTGCTCAGACAGACAAACTATTCACTTAATAAATATGGTAGTTGTATCAATTTGTTCTGGAAGATCTACACTACATTTTAATTTTAGTTTCTATCTGCCACAACAAATTATTAGTACAGACAGTTTACCAAAATGTGTTCTGTCACGACATTACCAAATTATCAACATCTGGTAAACTTTTTTGTTACTGAGGTTTGCATTATGGAAATGAAATCTCAAGGATACATCATTTTCGTAAACTCTATAATTTGAGTTAAATGTGACAGACAGTGGTCCGCACGTGTGTCTAGCAAAAACGGGGCGCCCATACGATTTCGACATGAGAAACAGACCGCTATAGATATGTAATGCAGCTGTTACTAATTTTTCTGATTAGCCTACTTAATTCTAACACAACAAAAAATAAGATTAATCGTGTTCATCACATTGGGAAACCATATGTTAAATGGGCCAACCTCAGTTGTTTAGAAAGTACATAAACAATATAAATAACAGGACTCCTGTATTACAATTTGTTGTAAACAGTAATTTTTCCTCAGTGGAACTTCCTTCGGAATTAGTTTCTATTAAAGCCTTTTTATTAAAATTTCAAAACTTATGATATAATTTTGTAATGCAGGTACTTGCAGATGTAAACTGCACACACTAAACATGTAGCTGAATCTACCTGTGCTCTGTTTCTATGGGGATAATGGAAAAACTCCACTGATATCACTCTCGTTGCTATGACGAATTCTTGAACTGTCGTTACCATTGTCACTGTTGTCAATTGTGAAATTATCATCGCCTCCGCTGAATTTTCCAAAACAACTCCATTCTGCCATGCTCTTTCCATGTGAATGTTTGATCGATTTCTTCCAAACTTCAGAGGCTACATTCCTGACAGCTTGTCTTGTGAGTGCTTCAACTGCATAGAGGGTAAATTTGTTATGATTTCTGGCAATGTAACCTTCAATTTGGACCCATATTAACTCTATTGGGTTGAAATGACAGTGGTGTAAGGTGGTGGTCTAACGACTATAAGCCCGGCGATTTCGTTTAGGGGAACCTGTGGCTTTTGGAAGGATATTTTTTCCATTTTAAGGTTATCACTTACATTGACGTTATGACGCTGAAGTATTTCTTTCAGTTTGCCATGGTAGGTGCCTTGTCAGGAGCAACTGAATAGCAAGAAGCATTACCTGGAGCTATTGTTGACGATTTTTTGAGATTTGGTATTACTGAATCTTCGAACCTCATTGTCGATGTAACATGATTCATTTCTTCGTTATAATCTCCTGTTTTACTTGACTTTAAAATCAGGAGACTGTTTTGGAGAAAAGACTGCCAGGTGCCTGCATGAAGAAGAGTTGCCTGTAAACGGCAAAGATGTGGGTGGGTTCGACTCGTCGCCCGACACATGGTTTTAACATATCAGGCTGTTGCGTCACAACTTGGAAACGGTCATACCGTTTCTGTCTAGAGTTGTAACACAAGTATGAGAATTAGCAAAAAATTAGAGCGTTACTGGCGGATGAATACTATGAATGAAAGTGTGGTACGCCATTTTTAGCTGGGAGGTCCGCCTTATCAGAGAGAGTGTTCTGGCGCCGCACACGGCGGCCCCTTTTACCTTGAATGGTATTTGCTGAGTGTTGGTTATTTAATAGGTGAGTGTATAGAGTGTGTATTATGAAGATATGGTGCAGAACGCCTACAGAGAGAAGATACAAAATATTGAGTAAATGCTGGGCTGTAAATGAGATTGTGAGAGACAGATGCAAAGACCTAGGGAACATTGAAAAGAGTGTGGGAAACAACTGGTAGGACGAAAGTAAATAAAGGAACTAACAAGGAACCCCTTGAGTGCGGGATCGCAAGTTCAATCTTTAGTAAGGTTCATCTGAAAACAATTATGACAGGGAAAATATAAGTTGCTAAAGACTCACCATGTACATCACAAGGGCAAGAGAAAATGAGTGCCTGGTATTTGCAGGGGCGGCTGCTGTGTAAGAACACAAGAGCACGTGAACGCCCTAACTTCTGCCACCTTCCAGATTCATTGGTTATTTTTCTTTGTATACTGTTAAACGTAATGTAGACGCGGTAATCTGAAACACACGGCACTAAAGTTACCGCACTGTGCAACATATTGCTCCACTAGGCTCGGTGAAACTTGGCATCAGGGTCGTGAGCACACCTCCGCTTGTGCACGTTTTAAGGAGCTTCTACACATGCGCAACTGGCGGGACATAATTGATTTACGGGTCAGATACATATAGATTTGATAAAAAATGTGCAACTACTAGCTTACATCAATGCCACCAGGTGGTTGAATATTGCAGCACCCGTAAATCCCGCAAGGCGGTAGCACATTCCACAGATATGCGAATTCAAACACTATATACTAAAATTAGATCGGACATCAGTATACGTTGTAGTTGTTGTTGTGGTCTTCAGTCTGGAGACTGGTTTGATGCAGCTCTCCATGCTACTCTATCCTGTGCAAGCTTCTTCATCTCCCAGTATCTACTGCAACCTACATCCTTCTGAATCTGCTTAGTGTATCTTGGTCTCCCTCTACGATTTTTACCCTCCGCGCTGCCCTCCAATACTAAATTGGTGATCACTTGATGCCTCAGAATATGTCCTATCAACCGATCCAATCTTCAAGTCAAACTGCGCCACGAATTTCTCTTCTCCGCAATTCTATTCAGTACCTCCTCATTAGTTATGTGATCTACCCATCTAATCTTTTGTGGGCTTCTGAATCAGATATAGTACATAAACTATTGGATTTTGTCATAGAGTAATTCATTGGAGGCGCTGAGAACCATAAAGCACATCATCGATCGATTATGAGACTGTAGCACTTACTCGCGCTTCTTACATCTGTTGTACTTATGGTTTATCTGTACTATAGGCCTACATTGTAGATATATTTGAACATTCACGAAACGCTGTCTCACTGGTTTCTCTGATTCTCTGATATTCAGTTAAATAAGGGGTCGAAGACGGTTTGCTTTTGGGCCTTATGGTTCTCAGCACCTCATTTGTATTCTAGTAAAGTGACCTTGTTGGTAGACAGTACTAAGTGAATTTAATCATTTCGACAAACGGAGGTTTGTGTTTGGAGTTGGTTGTCTACGGAGCAGGGATCGGCTTTCCTGTGGAGCGTCAACATGGACTCTGTTGAACCTGTATTAAGCGCTAACAGAAAAGAAAATTACTAGGAAAAGTTAGCCACAAAGAAACTAGGGCATTCCAGACCAGATTCCTTGTCTGATAAAGTGACGAAATCAAATAAGGGTGACAACAAGCGTATATTTAACAAAGAATTGTAAAGCGTAAATCGTTATGTGGGTGCATCGTAAGAATGCCTGATTTTCAGCCTGGAAGTTAATTTGTTAACTAATACATGAATTAGGGATGTTGTACAATTGTGCGAAAAAATAAAAACGCACTAAAATTTCCACTTACACAAAAATTCGAAATGGAGAGCAGCAAAAGCTTAAACGTTCTTTCGTTCTTGCCATAAACTGTACTTAATTATATATAAAACAACAAAATTCCGCAAAAACAATTCTTCCTTTTTTTCAGACGATTTATGCATATTATTATTATTTCTTTCCTTTCTCAGATGTTATGTCTGGTAAAAATGGAAAGTGACGCGGACCTTGATCAAGCGTGACTTCCTTTTAACTGTATGGTATATGTTACATTGCATTTAGGAACTTTCGGGTAATTGAACTTGTATCAATAATTACAGATTTCTGTAGTTGTATATATACGTTTGGATGTAGCTGTATTGCGTTGATGTACTGGTGGATATTGTGTGGTATGACTCCTGTAGTTGATAGTATAATTGGTATAAAGTCAACTTTGTCCTGACGCCACATGTACTTGACTTCCTGAGCCAGATGGATGTATTTTTTAATTTTTTTCTTCTGTTTTCTTCTGTATATTTGTTGTATTGGGTATGGATATTTCGATTAGTTGTGTTAATTTCTTCTTTTTATTGGTGAGTATGATGTCAGGTTTGTTATGTGGTGTTGTTTTATCTGTTATAATGGTTCTGTTCCAGTATAATTTGTATTCATCATTCTCCAGTACATTTTGTGGTGCATACTTGTATGTGGGAACGTGTTGTTTTATTAGTTTATGTTGTATGGCAAGTTATTGATGTATTATTTTTGCTACATTGTCATGTCTTCTGGTGTATTCTGTATTTGATAGTGTTGTACATCCGCTTGTGATGTGATCTACTGTTTCTATTTGTTGTTTGCAAAGTCTGCATTTATCTGTTGTGGTATTGGGATCTTTAATAATATGCTTGCTGTAATATCTGGTGTTTATTGTTTGATCCTGTATTGTAATCATGAATCCTTCCGTCTCACTGTATATATTGCCTTTTCTTAGCCATGTGTTGGATGCGTCTTGGTCGATGTGTGGCTGTGTTGGCTGATACGGGTGCTTGCCATGTAGTGTTTTCTTTTTCCAATTTACTTTCTTCGTATCTGTCGATGTTATGTGATCTAAAGGGTTGTAGAAGTGGTTATGAAATTGCAATGGTGTAGCCTATGTATTTATATGAGTGATTGCTTTGTGTATTTTGCTAGTTTCTGCTCGTTCTAGAAAGAATTTTCTTAAATTGCTACCTGTCCATAATGTAGTTTTTTATGTCGATAAATCCCCTTCCTCCTTCCTTTCTGCTTAATGTGAATCTTTCTGTTGCTGAATGTATGTGATGTATTCTATATTTGTGGCATTGTGATCGTGTAACTGTATTGAGTGCTTCTAGGTCTGTGTTACTCCATTTCACTACTCCAAATGAGTAGGTCAATGTTGGTGTAGCATAAGTATTTATAGCTTTTGTCGTGTTTCTTGCTGTCAATTCTGTTTTCAGTATTTTTGTTAGTCTTTGTCTATATTTTTCTTTTAGTTCTTCTTTAATATTTGTGTTATCTATTCCTATTTTTTGTCTGTATCCTAGATATTTATAGGCATCTGTTTTTTCCATCGCTTCTATGGAGTCCCTGTGGTTATCCAATATGTAATCTTCTTGTTTAGTGTGTTTTTCCCTTGACTATGCTATTTTTCTTACATTTGTCTGTTCCAAAAGCCATATTTATATCATTGCTGAATACGTCTGTTATCTTTAGTAATTGGTTGAATTGTTGATTTGTTGTTGCCAGTAGTTTTAGATCATCCATGTATAGCAAATGTGTGATTTTGTGTTGGTATGTGCCAGTAATATTATATCCATAATTTGTATTATTTAGCATGTTGGATAGTGGTTTCAGAGCAAGGCAGAACCAGAAAGGACTTAATGAGTCTCCTTGGTATATTCCACGCTTAATCTGTATTGGCTGTGATATGATATTATTTGAATTTGTTTGGATATTAAGTGTGGTTTTCCAATTATTATTATTATTATTATTATTATTATTATTATTATTACTGACAGCGGCTGAAGTTGTATAAATATGTTGATGAACATAATTTTTATACAGCAGATACTATTAATTTCGCACTCTCATGTTTATCAGGATTTAAAAATTTGTGAACATCCAGAATGTATACCTACGAGCCGCCACTGGATGTATGTATTATACTTCACAAAATGGACATCGGCGACATTAAAGAAATGTTGAAAACAAACCATTAACTTGCAACTTGAACACCGGATGAAACATGGTGCGCCACAGTGATCACACAATGGTTCGCACCATCAAGATCGAAGGCGAACTCCTTAGAAGTTACAAAGCGTGCAAGACGTTTAGCTAGGTACCCACTCTTAAAGACTGCACGTAGAATCATATTGGCGCAACGGGGTGGTGAGAACTGATGGAATGTGATTGCATGCAACCGAATGCGAAACAGTCTGCTATGAAGCTTCTCGTGAAACTGGCTATGCTTTAAGGTGTAGGTGCAGATAGGGCGATAATATATTTTATAGACACGGAAAAAACAAACATCCAGAGGGTGAATTTGCCCAGTGGTTCCAGGTGGTATGAACTGCAATGTCACACACTTTGCTCTAAATTATAATACTTTGATTTATTGCTATAAAACGAATATTCAACAATGGCAACCTGTGGCTACGTTAACATAATAAATGGCAACCTATGGCAACTTTAATATCCTTGGAAAATCTGACATTTGGGTCGGGGGGAGGGGGAGGGGGGGAAGCTAATAATCATGCAAGAAATTTACATATAATCGCAGATGGCCTAGTGTTAGTCGTAAGGAAAAAAGCTAATAATGCCTAGTGATAGACACAAGGTTAATGGAAGTAACCTACACTACAGAGAGGAAAAACATCACAGCTGTGGGTGAAGTTGAAAGCAAACTGTTCATTATTGACAAAATGTGAGTCGTGTGAGTGAAGCTTGAGATAATCAGATCATGAAACAGTAACTCTAATTTCCCCACAATACCTCATCTCACGACTGTGGCACGGTCTTACCATATGGTTGCAGGTGATGGTTCAGATAGATGTAGAATCGTTTCTTGATGGAACCAATGACTCTCGCCAGCGGCTAAGTTCAAATTAGCCCAGAATGTTTCTAAGTCCGCAGTACTTTGACTCAGGAGGCTCTGCGGCGGCTCTCAGTGTTGAAGTTGTGCAGCGACGGCTCCGTGTCTTGATCTTCATTGAAAACGATGGTGAAGTTGAAGAGATTTCTAATTGACTGTGAAGTAATAGGAATCCTCACGTTGCTGCATTTTCTGTTTCTCACAGTATTTGACTGCCTTGCCGCCGAATCTTCGAATGCCGACCTATCAGGCTGCTCATTGCGAAACTCTCGTTTGTCTCACTATCATGAACAACACCACAAAATACACGCCTTGATTATTCACACAGGGCCAACTGGAGCACATGGATAAGAGGCCACTTCGTCGAGGGGTGTCCAGCTGTGGCGCCCTCCAGTGCTGTGGCAACGTGCGCTAGATTTCTCAGTTGGGGATCCACAGCTCGATCGAGGTGGTCCCACAGATTTTCGATTCGGTTTTAAATCGGGTAGTTTGATCGCCAGCGGATTCCAGAAAACTCATCCAGATGCTCTTCAAACCACGAACTTACACTGCGAGCTCTCGGACACACCTCCTCCTCTATCCTGTTGATAGATGCCACCGCGCTGATGAAAAAACAGATTTCATGTGTGGGTGGCCATGGCCACCGAGGATGGATGCATACTTATTTGGCACTTTGTGCCTCCCAGGAAGAAGAGTTCCCCCAATGAATATCACGAAAACACGTCACAGACCACAACGCAGCCAGGGTGTTTGCTTTTAGACGTTTCACGCCGTACACTCCCGATGGAGCATGAAACGTTAATCATCTAAAAAGGCCACCTGTCGCCATTCAGCGGACATCCAGTTGCGATAATGCCGTGCAAATTCCAGTCTTCGACGCCGACGGAAAGCCGTCAGGCGCCTGCAGCTGACGTCCATACACAGCAACGTTCGCTGAATGGTCGTTGGGGAGACGCTGTTGGTAGCCCCTTGGTTCATCTGGGCGGGCAGTTGCTCAACAGTTGCACCTCTGTTCGCCCCTGCACATCTCCGCAGCCGTCGTTCACCGCTGCCATCTATGACCCATGGCGCACCACGGTTGCCTTGGCACAGGTTTTGAGTGCGCCCTTTTGCCATGCATGGTAAAATGGAAATGAGCGTTTGGCGTCATTGGCCGGGAGGCCCCTTATGGGGCAGGTCCGGCCGCCTCGGTGCAGGTCACATTACATTCGACGCCACACTGGGCGAGCTGCGCGCCGGATGGGGATGAAATGTTGATGAAGACAACACAACACCCAGTCCCTGAGCGGAGAAAATCCCCGACCCAGCCGGAAATCGAACCCGCGGCCTTAGGACGGCAATCCGTCACGCTGACCACTCAGCCATCGGGGCGGACACCATACGTGATATACTTTAACCACGGCGACAGGTGAACAATTTATAGACTTAGCCGTTTCGGAAACGCTTTCATTCTGGACACAAAAAGCCAGTAATTACGCCCTTTTGGACATCAGACAAATCTTATTTGCTTGCGCATTATGACAACGGCTACACTGGTTTCCACGTCCCCCTGGCACGCTTAACGTACTATTCACTGGTAGTGCTGTCACCTGCTGTCTGTGAGTGCTTATTTAACGTTGACGTCGAACTTAGGCGGTGGCCACATTAATTTAACTGGATCATGTGTTTCCCATAAGAAACTTCAGCAATCGAAGTAAGCCGACGCACGAAGCTCTTCAAGTTTGCAGCCTAGGAAGAAAAATAACTATTGATGACAGAAATAAAAGGGACTGAAATGCAGACTAACTATAGGATAAAAGCCTTACAGAAAAAATGCACGTATTTGCGCCAAATAAAGCTGTAAGTATAAGGAAATCTAGTGCGAAAATGTTTGGAGTGTAGCAGTATGTGGAACTGAAATGTGGATATTAAAAAGTAGAGATGAGAATAGAACAGAATGTGAAATATGGTGCTACAAAAGAATGTTGAAGAATAAATGGGTAGATGGAGTAATTAATGAAAGAGATACTGAATGAAACTGAGGAGAGAACGTTGTGGCACACCTTGTCTAAATGGACGTGTATGTTGATAAGGCTATATCCTGACGCACCAAAGGTGTATTTAATTTGATTCTGTAGGATATCGTGGAGGTTTAAATTTGTAGTGGGAGACCAATTCTTGAGTACATTATGCAGGTTTAAATGGTTGTTGGGTGCACCTTTCTTTTCTTCTTCTCCTTTCCTTTTTATCCCACTTCACCCTCAGAGCAGCATTTAAAACCTGCATACTCAATTACTCGAATCTCTGTCTTCCCCTACAGTTTTCATCCTCTACAGCTCCCTCTAGTACCATGTAAGTTATTCCCTTATGTTTTAACATATGTCATACCATCCTGTCCCTTTCTCTTGTCACTGTTTTCTACGTTTTCTTCTCTTCACCGATCCTGCGGACAACCTCCTCATTTTTTACCTTATCAGTCTACTTCATTATTTTCTTCTGTAGCACCACATCTCAAATGCTTCGATTCTCTTCTTTTCCGGTTTTCCCCACAGTCCACGTTTCACTAGCATACAATGCTGTGCTCCCAATGTACATTCTCAGAATTTTCTTCCTCAAATTAAGGCCTTTGTTTGATACCAGTAAAAGAAGGAATGCCCTTCTTGCCATTGTTAGTCCGATGCAGTAGCCATACAGGTGTAAAGATACTTGGGCAATATAGTGTAGCGTCTATCAAACAATCCTTCAGACTGAAGACCTGAACATCAACAACAATGCCTCAGAACGCTATGGGCCACTCAATACAGTGGCGAAATGTTTGGCAACAAATGCTCGTTTTAGCTGAATGTACTACAGTGACGGACAAACACGCGTGATACAACAAACGGGGATGTTGCCTTCCAGAGTAAAACATCCAGCGCCTTGTCGAACAAAAGCGTGACTTGTGTCTCTGCGCGCATTTCTGTGTCTGTGATGCTGTAAAGCTATTAAGGACTTTTTAGTCACCAGTACTACAGCTACCAAGATACGCTGCATGTAATACAGCCTCGACTAGTGTCAACCGAACTACTAATTTGTAGATTTAACGTCTTTTTACCTATCTTTCAGTCGCAATACTTTTTTGCGTCTGCGGTCAACACAAATATATTGGTAGTTATGACACTGAATGCTCTCAGAAGGCAAAAACAGCTTGAAATCTTTGATTGTCATTTAAATATATTATGGTTGATATTATGAACGCTCTCTTGTTAATGAGCAAAAACGCGGATAGCCAAGCCCGTATCGGAGATAAGGCTTAAAAACCTGCCGGGAGTTTCATTATCACAAAAAAAGAAAAAAAATCAAGAGTCAATTTTAGACGTAAATACTAGGTTACAGATAGGACTGTTGAGTTTAACATTCCGTCGTCATATATTTGGTCCAGGACGGGAAGAAAAATCTGATGTGACGTTACTGAGGCATCCAGCTAGGAATTCGAATGATTTAGGGAAGCCCTGAGAGACACATATCAGAACAGAACGACGTGGATTTGAAAGCCGTTTCTCCTGAATAGGACTGCAGTGTCTTACCCAGTATGATACATTGTCTGGTGCGGCTTTTGGAGAAATATTGAAACCCGCTGGTCATTGCAGTCTTTTTTTTATACCTGGGGTTTCTTGAAGAGGACTTGCGTCTCGATAACATCCTACAAAAATCTGTCGGGGGAATATTGAGAGAATGTGCTAAGCCACTGCATAAAACTGTTGAGATTTCCATAAACCAAGACTGCACATCTCCTCTCTATAGGCCTACTAATAATAAAACATAAAAGCGTCGTGACTTTCTGTCTGTTTGAACCCACTAATCTCCAAAACTACTAAACGAATTTTCATCGAGTTTTCACAAGTGACTTGAGTATAGCTTGGGCCAACACGTAGGCTTTATTTCATCAAAATTGGATCATGGAAAAGAAGATACCGTAATTTCAAGTTTTAGGAGTCTGCTCAGTTTAGTAGTGTAGATGTTTATCTTTGTGACAGCTAGTACACGAAAGAACCATTATATGGTACTGTTTGTTTCGTAATACATCAAAGAACAAATAGATGGCGCTAGTTACAGCAGTATTGTCGGAAGTTTACGACAGTGACAGAATTATACGCTGCAATTTTATCTTTGCCAATACAATCTAACACTGAATTTATTTAGCCAGGATGTAAAGATTTACTAATTTCATTTTGTGTATTAAAAGCTTAACGAAATTGCTTTCCTCCTTTTGATAGGTTTCATTTATATTTGTTTTCTTGGCTAGCAAGAACGAATTTATTGGCTAGCAAGAACGAAGTTATTGGCAAAGTGACTCTATAACGGTTCCGTTTTTACCGCAAATTACGGAATCTTGAACAGCGACGGCATATGGCTCTGAGCACTATGGGACTTATTATCTATGGTCATCAGTCCCCTAGAACTTAGAACTACTTGAACCTAACTAACCCAAGGACAACACACAACACCCAGTCATCACGAGGCAGAGAAAATCCCTGACCCCGCCGGGAATCGAACCCGGGAACCCGGGCGAGGGAAGCGAGAACGCTACCGCACGACCACGAGCTGCGGACAGCGACGGCATACAAAGGCCCTTCTTTAACTTCTTTTTTGAAGCACGGGCGTTTAGCAACTACCTTGATAAAAAAAAGTTGTAATAATTTGTAACTTGCATTGCTGAACCCTGGAAAACAAACCGTCACATTGTTTGTTCATCTAAAGGCATCATCTCTTACGAACATGAAAAAGTGTGGATTTTCGCTATATTGAAAGTCATTTGTCTAGTCTTACTTAGTTGATGGCCGTTTAATGGTCACCAAAATACTGTTGGCTGTGGCTGTACCACTATATCAAACAATTTGTACACCATGCTGCAGAAGCAACGAAGTTGCCGAGCGCGTGAATATTCTGGAAAATCAAGAACATTAGAGATTGACTTCTCGTCGGCGACATAGTAATTATAGACGAATTACAAACTTAGATATGACAAAGGTGGAGGAAATCGACCACGTTCTCATCAGAGGAACCATCCTAGTATTCGCCTTAAACGATGGGAAAACCAAATCTGAATCGCTGGATGGAGCTCGCATGAATATTTACGTGACCAGATGGAAGCTGAAACGAATTCTAACTCTTTGGTTCAGCGGAAAACTACGGAGCATGACATCATAGACTGCGAATGTTCAATGGCTGAAATAAATCACCCGTCTCCACTCTCTGAATCGCTTGATAAAAAGTCTTCTTACGGCATGTTACCATAAATAGCGTAGTCAGTCGCAAACAGACGTAAAAAACGCCAAGAAACCTACGAGTTCCCAAGATGCTGAAACGCATATTCGCTTGATGCAACAAGTGACTTCTGCTGGAATTCAAACGTAATATTTTCGTTGTGTTATACTTTACAGAAACTTGTTAGGTTTTAACATGAGATAGAGGTGCCAGTCATTGACTTTTGCGAAGACAGCTTTCAAAAACTGACTTTTTTGGAAGAGTTTATGTTAGTATTTATAAAGCTGCATCCTGTTCAAGAAACCAGAAAAGTATGTGTGAGGACGGGTATCTGTGCCCAAAGTTTCAATCGGAATGCCACCTTGCTGCGAAAAGATATTCGTTTCTGAATGTACCTCAGCTTGTGGAGACAAGTGATTTTAATTTAAGTGAAAATTACTACGCGCATCTCTCGTTGGTACGTTTGTCTCCGCAGCTGAATGGCCAACCCGTCTGACTGATGTGCGAAAGGCCCAGGCTTAACTTCCGGTACTTCCATGGATTTTTCCTTTGTGGGAGGGTTGTAACGGGGTCCAATCTGTCTCGTGGTGCTAAGTGAGCGGCTCCAAGGTCTGGAAAGCTGGGAGAGCCGAATTCTGACTCCATATTCCTCCATACCGCATCAGAATAATGCTATGTGACAGAGGGTGACATGGCGGTAGCTCGCCATCTCTTGTTCCTCTGAGCGTAATCTCAAATTTCTTTTCAGTTCATCTCTCGCTGATAGAGGAGTGCTAAATTGACAACATACACAGGAACAAAATGGACAGAGCATATCGCAGAAGCATGAATGAATTGTGGAAGTAAGCCCATGAAAAATAATCCGTTAATTGCTAGTTTTACTTTCACTACGTTTTTCTACAAATAATAAAGCATTTATGAGTATTAATGAGTATGAAATCAGCCCCACCTTCCCTCATGAACGATGGTTTAAGAGCATCAACAACAGAGGTAGACCTTCCTTAGATGCAACCACAACGTAGGGGTAACAGTGCAGAGGGCACACTAACAAGTAGTTACTGAAGAGGAGCAGCTGTCTTTTCAGTCGTTGCAGGGGCAGCAGTCTGGATGATTGACTGATCTGACGTTGTAATATCAGCCAACATGGCCTTTCTACATTGTTACTGTGAACAGCTGAAACCGAATGGGAACTACTGCAGTTATTTTCTTCCCCGAAGGCGTGCAGCTCATCTACTGTATATTGCTCAGTGATTCTGGAGGCATGGACGACTCAGGAGGACGTCGTCATTAGGAAAAACAAAGCTAGCATTCTACAGGTACGCGCGTGGGAAGTTTGGTCCCTTAAGTACGTAGGTAGGCTACAGAATTTAAAAACGGAAATGATAAGTTAAAGCTACATTCAGTTGGAGTTAGTGAAGCATTGCGACAGGAAGAACAGGAGTCCTGGAAGACTACGGGGTCATTAGAAACGGAGTAGGCCTACAAGTTCGGAATAGCGAAGGTTGGTAAAGGAAATAGGCCATGTCGTTTCAAAGGAAATTTGCGGCCATTCCCTGAAGAAATTTGAGGAAATCACGGAAAACCTAAGTTATAATGGCCGAGCGTGGAATAACTGGGCCACCTCGTTCGGTGTTTTCAACAGAAAATCAAATATGGATAGTGCCAGACTAGACCCAGTAATTAGCAAGAAAATGCGAATGAGAGCTACACTAACCGCACTAGTACAATTTTATATGCCAACTAGCTCTGCATATGGTGAAGAGATCGAAGAATGTATGGTGAGATAAAGGATATTATTCATGTAGTTAAGGGAGGTGAAAATTAAATTGTGAATCTTGACTGGAATTCAATAGCAGGAAAAGGAAGAGAAGAATAAATAGTAAGAGAACATGGAATGGGGGAAATGAATGAAAGATGTAGCCACTTGGTAGAGTTTTGCCCAGAGAATGGTACGATCATAGCTAACAGTTGGTTAAAGAATCATAAAAATTACAGTGCTCATGTAATGGTAAGACAGAGGTTTCATAACTAGATTTTAAACTGCAAGGCATTTCCAGGGGCAAATATATACTCTGATCATACTTTATTGGTTATGAACTACAGATTTTAACTGAAGAAATTCCAAAAAGGTAGGTAATGAAGGTAATGGGAGCTGAAAAAAATAAAGGAACACGAGGTTGTTCAGAGTTTCAGAGGGAGCATTAGGCAATGTTATCTGAGTGTTTGCACGTCTAAATACGCTAATTTCGAAACTATTGGACAAATTTTCAAGTTGTTTTCACAAGTAACTTGAGCGTAATTTGGGGCAACATTTAGGCTTTATTTCATCAAAATCGGATCACGAAGAAAAGTTATTAGGATTTAAAGATTTGTCCAAATCCACCATGCCCGCCTGTCTGTCTGTCTGAACACACTGATCTCCAAAAATATTAGACAAATTTTCATGAGGTTTTCACTGGTAATCTTAGTGTAGTTTGGGGCAACATATAGGCTCTATTTCATCAGCATCAGAACATGGGAAAAAATGATTCTGTAATTTAACGTTTTATCTAAAATGATCTGCTCAGCTTAGTAATTCAGATATTTACTTAGTGACGGTATATAACACCAGAGAACCAATAGATGGCGCCTTTAGTTTCGTAGTGCACCAAAGATGGGCAAACATCTATTAGGCGCACTACGAATGTAGTGTTGTGGACATGTTGGGAATGTGGATCTCACGGGGGGAGTGCAAGGGATAAGTCCCTGCAGACGCACTATCCTCTGTGCCCGCGGTGGCTCCGATGGATAGGGCGTCTGCCATGTAAGCAGGAGATCCCGGGTTCGAGTCCCGATCGCGGCACACATTTTCAACATGTCCCCAATGAAGTATATCAACGCCTGCTTGCAGCTAGGGTGTCAATTTAATTATCATTACAAATAAATATCACTGTTTTTTTAACACAGTGACACATTTGTTCTCGGAAGTTTATGTCAGTGACAGAATTAAGCTTCACAGTCTTATCTTTATCAAAACTATCACTGAATTCACTTGGCAAGGGAATACAGATTTACTAATTTACTGATTTCACTTTGTGTATCAAAAACTTATCAACATTGCTTTGCTTCTTTCCATAGATTTTATTTATATACTTTCCCAGTAAAAAACGAATTTATTAAGTTTGCTTTTAATTTGGGTTCCTACCCATGACATTTTGATTTTGTTTTGTTTACAAATAAAAATTCCTCGAAAAACAGAACCTTTGTGAATACATTCTGGTTCAAACATAAGAGGACATGCAGTCTCAATAATACGATGAAGATGGTGAGGCGAGAGTTACTGCAGCTCAGGAACTTCAGGCTTTAACTTGCTCTTTGGAAACTCCTCCCGAAAGCGAAGAGCGTCATGCATTGGCTCAACCCTCAACACCCTTCATTCAAAAAGGCTTAAAGTTATTTCTCTCCAATGCAACATCATAGAAGCGGAAATGTTGACAGGAAGTGGCGCAGGCGAGTGAGTTTTTATGCTCCGCATCGCCATTATTCCTGGAAATTTACCGTTTCACTTTAAATGTGAGCTAATGTTATGCCTAGACTACAAAAAAAGCACAAGCCCGGACACTGGATGTTGCGGGCGTGCATCTTCATGTCAGTTCCATGTTGCATGGCCAGTTTTTAGTGGCTCTCTCCCATGATACTGCAGCAAACAAACTCTTCGTTGACGTCCCCAATCAAACAACTTCAAAATTCTGTACAAAGAAGCTTTATAAATCAAAAATAATTCCCACGTGCATGGAAGTCTCAGCTAAAAATAAATACCTGGGCAATACGAGGATTCTCAGCTAATACATCATAAAATGCATAGTCTACCCATGTCTGTATTCATTGTCCTCGAAAGATTGAGTTCTGTCTAATGAAACAGCAGAACTTGTTTGATATGTGTGGTTGAACACCACACAAAGGGAGCTACGTGGCTGTAAGAAATGTTATGTTCCGGTTAGAAACATGCTAGAATTACTGTTATAAGAATTCGATGAAGTCGATAAAACAAGGAATGCTGAACGGAAATGAAGATTACAAGGGACACACGTGGAGCTGGCGCTCATGCCAGCTACCAAGTTTACTCTGATGTTAAGCTTTCTTTCCAAACAAGAATTTCGTTCTGATTACACTTTGCTAAATGAAACAATGTCTAATGACTAATTCAAGAAAGTTATTCCAAGGAAATGTGAACTCATCACATGTACAACTACTGTTAACGAACAAAGTATGAACAGAAGATTTAACGTTATTCACGCTTTAATTACTCTTAACACACAAATATTATCAAAAGGGACGTAATTAATTAATAGCAGAATATGAAAGTGCTCATACTAATATGTTCAACAAGATCTGCAGCACGACTCCCTGTCGAAAATACGCCTCTGCTCCGCCGTTAGGAACCGCACATTACTTTTTCTTTTACCAGGTAACGGGGTGGCACCATCTCAACTAGCCAATTGGGAGGAAAGGAAAACCTCTATTTGCTGCATGCTTTGTTCCTGGAAAAGCAGAAAGAACAGGAAAAATCATGATTTGCTATAGGTTATTCCACAAAGCATCTTCGGGCCTCAAACTGAGAAGTGAGGAGCGTAAATCTAAAAGTTGGTTAACACCAGAGGAAAAAGAGACCTCTCTGGCCTCTAAGGAACATGCAATAATATTCAGCCATGCTTTCAGCGGAACGGACAAAGAAGGACGGAAACTAGTACACAGGAAAGTAGGTGCCTGTTTCCTGAAAAGAAAAGAAAACCCATATACTATTACAACGATGCCCCAACTGTCAGCATGTTTTGAGATAATGAAAGAAAGAGCATGAATATCGTGCCACTACATTATAAAATACACGAAATTATGAAAGGGAGGAGAAAAAACGTACCCACTTCAAGATATGAATCATATCGAACCATCAGTTTAATAAGTCATGGCTGCAAAATATTGACACGATTTATTTACAGAAGAATGGAAAAAACTGGTAGAAGCCGATCCCAGGGAAGGTCAATTTTGTTTCCGGAGAAACGCAGGAACCCGTGAGGCAATACTGACCCTGTGACTAATCCTAGAACAGACCTTAAAGAAAGGCAGACCTACGATTATAGCGTTTGTAGATTTGGAGAAAGCTATTGGCAGCGATAAATCGACTACACTCTTCGAAATTACGAAGGTAGGAGAGATAAAATACGGGAATCAAAAGGTTATTTACAACTTGTACAAAAACCAGACAATCGTGCTAAGAGTCGAATGCATGAAAGGATAGCTGCAGTCGAGAGAGGTGAGAGACGGGGTGTAGCCTATTCAGGTTATATTTAATCTGTACGTTGAACAAGCTGTGAAGGAAATCACGGAGGATTTTGGAAATGGAACTAAAATTTAGAGAGACGAAACAAAAACTTTGAGAGTTGCGGATGCCATTATAATTCTGTCAGAGACGGCATGGGACTTGGAAAGAGTAGCTGAACGGAATGGATCGCATCTTGAATAGAAATTGTAAGATGAACATCTATAAAAGTAAAATAATGATAATGGAATGTAGTCGAAGTATACCAGTTAATGCTGAGTGAATTAGGCTAGGAACTAAGATACTGTTAGCAGTGGATGAGGCTTGCTACTTTGGCAGCAAAATAGTTGATGGTAGAAGTAGAGAGGATATAAAATGCAGATTGACAATATCACGAATAGCACTTCCGGAAAAGAAGGATTTGTTAAAATATAATATTAACTCAAATTTTGGTATGTGTCTGGAGTGTAGCCTTTTATCATGAATCGCGGAATGTAAATGGTTCAGACAAGAAGAGAATAATAATTGCTGAAGAATGTTGAAGGTTAGATGGGTGGATCGAATAACAGATGAGGAGATACTGACTGGAACTGGCGAAAAAGTGAAATTTTGTGGCATCTTGACTAAAGGAGGAACCTGTTGGTAGGACACAACCTGAGGCACGCAGAATCGTCTATTTGGCAGTGGAAGGAAATGTGGGGGATAAAAATTGTAGAGGGAGGCAAAGACTTGAATACAGTAAAAAGGTTGAATGGGAATCGATTGCGCGATTGCGCGAAATGAAGAGGTCTGTGCAGGATAGACTAGCATGGAGAGCTGCATCAGACTTGTCTTCAGAGTAAAGACCACATCAACAACAGAAATTAAATGTGACAAAAATAGCCAATTCAAAAACATATATAAGTTAAATCGATTCGAAAACCTTCTTTCAACAGATAAAACCAATGGTGTTGACAGAAGCTCAGCTTATATTCGCATACTCAAAATTATAATCTTTGTCTCCTTTTTTCAGTTATCAATGGTTGTCTTTATACAGTAATTTCTAAAATATGTTTTAGAGCTATGAAAATTATAATATAAATATGGTTCCTCAAAATCAGAACAACAAACCGAATGAAATTACCTAAATTCATGTACTGCAAGAAACTGAAAAGATTTATTTATTGGCATTAATATATTTAAATTCCAGGGAAGACGGAAACTCAGGGACAGAATTTATTACAATGCATACGGTAAATCTTTATGTGTGAGAAATCTTTGAAAGAATTCTTGCACACAAGGATTGTTTTAAACGGATTTGTTCTTCAGCTGTCAATATCTTTAAATTGATTATACCTCCAAAGTGATACTCTTTTAATACGTATACTTATTTAATTTCTTTTACTTATTATTCTATCAAGACTACATGAAATATGTCTTGTGATGTAGCCGTTCCCACAAGATAGAAGAGATAACGCCTGAGAACAGTATAACGTAAAAATTGAAATTTTCTGATAGTTTAGTACCAGTTGATGTATAATAAATCGGAACCTGAGGATTGACCGTGGTGGCTTAATCGTTAAGAGCGTTGTGCGCGATTGGAAAGATCCGTGTACGAATCTCCGTACTCCACATCGTTTAATTGTTCAGGAAATGTCGTTACAGCCTACACGCTGCAGAAGAATGATGGATTGATTCTGGGAAAAGAAATCACAAACTGACCCCTGATTCTCCAGCAGACATTTTGCCACATTTATGTCTTTTTTTTTGCCACTGTAATTTGACAATGCCTTTAGAGAGATACCTGTCATAATATAATTTCATCCTTCCCCGTCTTTCTGGTTCTTGGAGACTGGTAGCTCGTAACGAGGAAAAATGGAATTTTAAGTCATACACAGTAGTTACCAGATGTCGACGATAAAGTTCCTAGAGGTCTTTTTTCAGCTTAATTTATCGGTGAAAAATATCAGTATCTATAGCATATTTCAGAAGGAAAGAGATATCTTAATGAGATAATACAGTGGGAAATTCTAAACAGAAAACATAAGATAAATTGCTGATCTAATCTCATTTGTTCCATTGCAGCTGATAGGAGATCAACAGTTCGTCACTAATTTTTTAATGCCAGTATTATTTACCAAATCATGTTTGAAAATGCTGCCTCAAACTTCAAATGTAAACACATCAAAAGAAGTTTTTCATCACCTCGGTTCCGAGAGTTCAGGAACCTGTACAGAAAAATGGAATAGAGATCAACATAAACATCATTTCCGCCCTTTTTATTGCTCATGAAAACCACCCATTGCGTGTTGTACCACCTTACAGATAGACCCTCAGAGGTGGTGGCCCAGACTGCTGTACACACCGGTATCTCTAATAACCAGTAGCACGCCCTCTTGCACTGATGCATGCCTATAGTCGTCGCATACTATCCACGAGTTCATCATTGCACTCTTGACCAGATTGGCCCACTCCTCAACGGCGATAAGGCGTAGATCCTTCAGAGTGGTTGGTGGGTCACGTCGTTCATAAACAGCCCTTTTCAATCTATCCTAGGCATGTTCGATAGGATTCATGTCTGGAGAACATGCTGGCCGGTCTAGTCGAGCTACGTCGTTATCCTGAAGGAAGTCATTCACAAGATGTGCATGATGGGGGTGCGAATAGTCGTCCATGATGACGAATACCTCGCCAATATGCTGCCGATATGGTTGCACTATCGGTAGGAGGATAGCATTAAAGTATCGTACAGCCGTTACGGTGCCTTCCATGACCACCAGCGGCGTACGTCGGCCTGACATAATGCAACCCCAAAACAGCAGGGAACCTCCACCTTGCTGCACTCGCTGGACAGTGTGTCTAAGGGGTTCAGCGTGACCAGATTGTCTCCAAACACGTCTCCGACGATTGTCTGGTTGAAGGCATACGCGCCACCATCGGTGAAGAGAACGTGGCGCCAATCCTGAGCGGTCCATTCGGCATGTTATTGGGCCCATCTGTACAGCGCTACATGGGGTTGTGGTTGCAAACATGGACCTCGCCATGAACGTCTGGAGTGAAGTTGCGCACCATGCAGCCTATTGTGCACAGTTTGAGTCGTAACACGACATCCTGTGGCTTCACAAAAAGTATTTTCAACATGATGGCTATAATCCGTAGGTAGTGGTCATCCAAAGCAGTACACTAGGGCGGCCTGAGCGAGGCATGTCATCGACAGTTCCTGTCTCTCTGTATCTCCTCCATGTCCGAACAACATCGCTTCGGTTCACTCCGAGACACGTGAATACGTCCCTTGTTGAGAGCCCTTCCTGGCACAAAGAAACAATGCGGACGCGATCGAACCGCGGTATTGACGTCTAGGCATGGTTGAACCACAGACAACACGAGCTGTTGAGTTTCTTCCTGGTGGAATGACTGGAACTGATCGGCTGTCGGACCCCCTGCGTCTAATAGGCGCTGCTCGTGCATGGTTGTTTACATCTTTCGGCGGGTTTCGTGACATCTCTGAACAGTCAAAGAGACTGTGCCTGTGATACAATATCCACAGTCAAACGTTTATCTTCAGGAGTTCTGGCAACCGGGGTGATCCAAAAATTTTTGATGTGTGTATTTGCAACTCATATATGCAGATACCGTGTTGCTAAACATAGCATGCGTCTATATTCTAACTACATTAACGCGTGCACTGCCGTTTCAAACGGGTTTAAGTAATTCCTCCATTGTTTTAACTTCCTGTTTTCAGACTCTGACCGTGAGCAATACTACAGTCCGGAAAGCTGTGGTCAAGGTCAGTTGATCCTGGTGACTACAAGTAATCATACCCACAGTCGTCCTAACGCTCGGTACAGACTTCATAACGGAATCACTGCAGGCAACAAGGAATGACGTGTACTTGCGACAGTAAAAAGTCTCTTCAAAATTGTAGCAACAGATGGTGCAGTGTGTCAGTGAAATTAGTCGTGTTTCCACCTGAAATACCTCGCATGTGATTGGATCAGATTTTGTCATCGTACGAATATCTCCATTACTTTTAAATACGTAATAGGCGGTGCTTGAAAAGGCAGACTGTGAAAATTGGAAATAAGAGTTGTGAACACAACGAAAGCGGAAGTCTCTATGAAATTGTTACTCAACATCCAATTCCGTAAACAACACTCACGTTATGCGTGACGCAGCGGTTTGTAATTCGGGGTAATTCCAACATTTTAATTTCAGGCCACTACGTACACTACGAACACTACGAAGACTACGTATTCATTATTGTATTTCAGACATCTTAACTGGCAATTAGCCTCTCTGCAGAGGAATTCAGTCGATACTGGATGAGAAAAATCTGCGAATCAGCCATGTCACTTAGATCTCGTAACGATCACCTCCTAAAACATCTACAAGGTGAGTCTCGGTAATTTATAACCGTATGGATAAACTGTATTTTGATTATTTGTACATACGCCGGGAAATGTATCTCATTGTTGGTGTTTTGTTACGTCAAACAAACTTGTGGTTATTATTTCTTTTCACAGCATGGCATGTACGCTTTATGAAACAGACGCGAAATAGTTGACAAGTGGCAACCGCTGAGAAGATGTACCGCATTCTCAGATTGTCTACAAATATTAAAGCATTCGCCTTGCATAATAAATTTGTGAGTGCGTCCGTGGGCGAGAAATCACGTAGTGAGATTCTGATTAAGTTTTGCGTGCTTCAGTCTACGTTTTATAAGATTGTAACAGAGAAAAATTCCATAATATCTCAGTGCTCAAGCGATATGTAAGTATTAAGAGAAACTGAGCTTTTGAATCCCTAATTCTGAAAGGTGTCTTGTGGCATGGATAAAACACTCGATAAAAATATTCCGATTGTTGAACCATTGTTGAAACTTAAGGAATAGAACGGCATGGAATATTTTTTTATTCGCCTTTCAATTTTTTTCATACAATGGGCTTCGTCAAAGTTTACACTGGTGTCAAGTCAATTACATATACAGCAAATAACATAGGAGCTAGATGACTTATTTAGGAACGAATTAATTTTCTTTGTCACTCGGGTGAAACAAATATTATAAATATTAATTCATAGGAATTCTTCAGTTGAATATAGTTCACTGTATTTCAGCCATGTTTGTAATACGCTGTTATATTTATTTACCGGTAATGTACAAGCTGAGTATGGTAGTCCATTGAAAAATTAAGTATTTATAGTTAATATCGATTATAACAAGTCTTGAGGAAGGTAAATCCAACAAGTGCCTACTTCTGGTGCTGTGCACATGTACAGCACATCTCATGTTGAATTTATCCAGATTTTCTCTGGCATATATCAGTTTATATATAAGTTTTAAGCTAGCAGTGGTTGGTTAGAAGGTAAAAATAATGTTCAAAATAACAAAATTGAAAAACGAAGGTCGTTCTCAGGCGTTTTAAGTACATGATTGATCATAATATTTTTAGATTATTGTGTTTCCTGTTATAGTACTTATTACAGTTTTTAAAGAACTTCAGCACTCAGTATTTATCCAGTTTCCCTTCTTTTCTTAAAACTAGACAAACGAGAGACATAGCTGCTACACGTGGACTGAGGAAATAATGCAGAAGTGAGAGTAACCGCTTCTCAATCTCTATAAGCGAGACGCCAGGTAAGTGATAAATCTCTACAAATGAGAAATTAAAATTCTATCCAGATAGAAAAACATGCCAAAAATAATTAACACTTTCCGTCTGGCCTAGTAACGTTGAACGTGCAAATACACCAGGCAGCCTGAATGAATGAACATGTGGCGTATTCTTAGCTCCTCGCCTGGAGACGTGAGGCGTGTAACGTAAACGTATACGTGTTGCCGGCGCGCATTCGAATCAGTTGTGACTTTCAATGAAGGAAGTCTGCGAGCCAGTCGCCATTGTTTGTTAATCGGCGAAAAGCATCGCGGTAGGATCGGTCAGTGTCTTTGTGTAGGAGGGTACGTGTGTGTGTGTGTGCGTGTATGTGTGTGTGAAGCGCGCGCACCAGTGTCGGGAACGAAACGAAACTTGCTGCAAGGCATAAATGAGAAAAAGACGCGGAAAGTGACGTGATGCATGCGAGGTCGCCAAATGAGCTGACAGCATCGCCACATCATCCTCATTACCACTGCTCGCCTGATCCTGTATCCCACGCGAGCACTTTTGCAGCCGTCAAGTGCAGCTGCACTTCCTTTGGAGAGAGTTTAAACTAAGTAAACGGTAGGCGTGATATGGTCACTGCACGACAGTTCCTGTTGTGTAACTACTTGTTTTGGTTATCCACGCAGTTTAGTTTGCATTTCTTGGCAGAGCCTGCTCTACCGTACAGCGTAGCTCAACTAGGCAGCCGCCTAGAGCCCCGAATTTAGGAATGGGTGGCGACGAACATGTATCGTAGATTTAAACGGTTTCTTCAACTTGGTTTTGCCATTCGCCACCATGTACAAAAGCTTTACTCGTACGTCCCCCTCGGCAATGTCCGAAATGTAGGTCCGCCTGTGCTGGTTTACAACCACTGTAACGGATAAACTTTTTTCCGCTCTGCACTGAACAGAAAGCACTTTCAAAAACTTGCGGAAACCTATATGTAAGAAGCAGGACTTCATATTCCTTCTGCTCCTACCGTGCCTTACCTACCCCACCGTGAGATGTTCTCATACTGAGGAACGCGAAATTAGCTTTCCACAAACGGGTTTCTCTGTAATTTTATTTACGCAAACGAATGTACCAACGCATAGCTTGCAACTTGAAAGAAGTGAAAGCTATGTCATTTTTTTCTCCCATTTGCTTGCTATGATTAGTAAACAAATAAATCGATATTGATAATTTATTGTGGTTTGTTAATATGTAGTAGTGTAATATGTTACCGCACTAACTCGCGAGATTTTTATAGAAGGCTAGGAAGGCCTCCTATATATGGACAGAATGTTCCCAGTTATTCGCGAGTACAACAGAAACACTATTGAACTGAAGATGGCACCAGGTAACAACACAAAAGTGCGAGACGAAGCCCATGAGATTTACAATTATAATTTTAGTGTTGAGGTTGGATCACATCCGACCTTGTAAATTAAAATATTCACAATAAATACAGCTCCTTGTATATATTTGTGCCGGCCGGAGTGGCCGAGCGGTACTAGGCGCTACAATCTGGAACCGAGCGACCGCTACGGTCGCACGTTCGAATCCTGCCTCGGGCATGGATGTGTGTGACGTCCTTAGGTTGGTTAGGTTTAAGTAGTTCTGAGTTCTAGGAGACTGATGACCTCAGAATTAAGTCCCATAGTGCTCAGAGCTATGTGAACCATTTTTTACATATTTGTAATGTACGGAAACTCTTTATTAAAATAAGTAAAATTTAAGGAAATATTACTGGGAAAATCCGAAACAGGGAGTTGTTTTGCACTGCACTTTGTCGTAGATGACATGTTGGTATGTCTGGCTTGACACAGGAAACAGGAATCTATGGCAAATCTATACACAAATCTAGGCGTCTGCATTGCGCGGGAGTGTGCAAACGTTTTGCCTCTGTTAGTGACAGCCTTCACAAGAAAGGGATTTCATCTATGGAGCGATCTCTATTAAGCTTCGTTCATCGATATTTCTGGCCGTTTCAATGGAATCCGTCTCAGGTCAGATTCTGCCGTCTCCATACTACCAATTACACTACTGGCCATTAAAATTGCTACACCACGACGATGACGTGCTACAGACGCGAAATTTAACCGACAGGAAGAAGATGCCGTGATATGCAAATGATTAGCTTTTCAGAGCATTCACACAAGGTTGGCGCCGGTGGCGACACCTACAACGTGCTGACATTAGGAAAGTTACCAACCGGTTTCTCATACACAAACAGCAGTTGACCGGCGTTGCCTGGTTAAACGTTGTTGTGATGCCTCGTGTAAGGAGGAGAAATGCGTACCATCACGAAGATGACGTGCTTTTATAAAGGTCGGATTGTAGCCTATCGCGATTGCGGTTTATCGTATCGCGACATTGCTGCTCGCGTTGGTCGAGATCCAATGACTATAAGCAGAATATGGAATCGGTGGGTTCAGGAGGGTAATACGGAACGCCGTGCTGGATCCCAACGGCCTCGTATCACTAGCAGGCGAGACGACAGGCATCTTATCCGCATGGCTGTAACGGATCGTGCAGCCACGTCTCGATCCCTGAGTCAACAGATGTGAACGTTTACAAGAGAACAACCATCTGCACGAACAGTTCGACGACGTTTGCAGCAGCATGGACTATCAGCTCGGAGACCATGGCTGCCGTTACCCTTGACACCATCACAGACAGGAGCGCCTGCGATGGTGTACTCAACGACGAAACTGGGTGCACGAATGGCAAAACATCATTTTTTCGGATGAATCCAGGTTCTGTTTACAGCATCATTGTGGTCGCATCCGTGTTTGGCGACATCGCGGTGAACGCACATTGGAAGCGTGTATTCGTCATCGCCATACTGGCGTATCACCCCGCGTGATGGTATGGGGCACCACCACACGTCTCGGTCACCTCTTGTTCGCATTGACGTCACTTTGAACAGTGGACGTTACATTTCAGATGTGTTACGACCCGTGGCTCTCCCCTTCATTCGATCCCTGCGAAACCCTACATATCAGCAGGATAATGCACGACCGCATGTTGCAGGTCCTGTACGGGCCTTTCTGGATACAGAAAATGTTCGACTGCTGCCCTGGCCAGCACATTCTCCTGATCTCTCACCAATTGAAAACGTCTGGCCAATGGTGGCCGAGTAGTGCAAATCATGCGTCTATGGAATACCACCTGCTGGATATCACTGATCCATGCTCACCGCCATCTTTTTGGAAATCGCCCTGCTACTGCATGCTTAGAAAACATCTACAAGGAGCAAAAGGAATAAGCAACGTTTGAATACGATGCACTCATAGTTAAATGAAGCATTCGGATATCGAGTTAAATGTAGCATGGAAAATAACTGTTGTTGGTTCATAATTCTGTTTCTGTAAAATAATGGCTCGTTATACTCACTTAAATATCTGATATTTCCGTTCGTAAAATATTAGAAATTTTAGGCAGTTATCAGACGCCTTGACAGTTATACGTTTAAAATTATCAATCGTTTTTCGCTTCCAAATTAAAGCTAGCAATATAGATGCGGGAAGTTTTTTGGTATGAATGCAATCGCAGCTGAGTTTCAATCTACGGTATTTCTATAGTTTCTTGACTTCTCACAATTATAACATTTCGTTAATATGTTATTATCCTGATGCTTCACTCTTTATATTTACATGTCGCAAATTTTTGCGATACCAATTACTGACCTATTACAATTGTCGTATATCATCTATGCAACATATTGTAATAACGTAACACGGCGACTTGACGTACTGGCCCCTCTTCAGTTTACATCAAATATACAGGATCTCGGATATATACTCGGATATAAACGGTGTAACGGGTATAAATGCAGATATTCCTATTGGTGACCGAGGACTGTGTTCTGAACAACATTACATCAGCATTTACGTCAATTGCAGACGAATGATTACAGCTAATACAACTAGTGTGTTTTTAGGTTCGTTGGTACCTCCAAGTATGTATGGCAATAGCAAACCATTAATGCTTACTTTTGCCTGGGCAGCAGGTCAGGTTTTGAAATGTAGATACGTGGACACAAAAGGTTAGTCTATACTGATAGGCATAGTCTACTCATTGGTGCAGTGACGCCGGCCGGAGTGGCCGAGCGGTTCTAGGCGCTACAGTTTGGAACCGCGCGACCGCTACGGTCGCAGGTTCGAATTCTGCCTCGGGCATGGATGCTTGTGATGTCCTTAGGTTAGTTAGGTTTAAGTAGTTCTAAGTTCTAGGGGACTCATGACCTCAGAAGTTAAATCCCATAGTGCTCAGAGCCATTTTTTTTTTTTTTTTTTGGGTACAGTGACGACAGCGCAGGAAACGTCAGGTCGTAAAGTTTGTGGGAAGACTGTTCGATACAGAGAAAAAACAAGCAACAAGCTGATGTATGTTAATTAAGATACCACATATAAAAATATCTGTATATATATACCAGTTACACCCTGTCTAGACCGGTCATCCTGCACCAGTTGCAACTTCATGGCTTTCAGAGGCAACAAAAATCTGATGTTCGACATTTGATATAATTATTATTGACCTAAATGAAAAATTTAAAATGCTGCATAATCTACTCATGAAGAGGAATAACCTTATCTTAAAGATTACACGCAATAAGTACTAAAATTAGAAACTGCGTATAACGCCTGAGGCAGCATAAACGATGCTGCGCAAATTACCCAGACTATTTTCATCCAGTATTTGAAAATGAAAGCACTTAGCCACTTCCAACAAACTTTATACATAATTTTACAATCAAATATGAAGTTTTAATTTATTACTTCTTTATTACTACACTACTGGCTATTAAAATTGCTACACCAAGAAGAAATGCAGATGATAAACGGGCATTCATTGGACAAATATATTATACTATGACTGACATGTGATTACATTTCCACGCAATTTGGGTGCGTAGATCCTGAGAAATCGGTACCCAGAACAACCACCTCTGGCCGTAATAACGGCCTTTATACGCTTGGGCATTGAGTCAAACAGAGCTTGGATGGCGTGTAAAGGTACAGCTGCCCATGCAGCTTCAACACGATACCACAGTTCATCAAGAGTAGTGATTTGCGTATTGTGGCGAGCCAGTTGCTCGGCTACCAATGTCCAGACTTTTCAGTTGGTGAGAGATCTGGAGAATGTGCTGGCCAGGGCAGCAGTCGGACATTTTCTGTACCCAGAAAGGCCCGTACAGTACCTGCAACATGCGCGGGTGCATTATCCTGCTGAAATGTAGCGTTTCGCAGGGATAGAATGAAGAGTAGAGCCACGGGTAATAACACATCTGAAATGTAACGTCCACTGTTTAAAGTGCCGTCAATGCGAACAAGAGGTGACCGAGACGTGTAACCAATGGCACCCCATACCATCACGCCAGGTGATACGCCAGTATGGCGATGACGAATACACGCTTCCAATGTGCGTTCATCGCGATGTCGCCAAACAGGGATGCGACCATCATGGTGCTCTAAACAGAACCTGGATTCATCCGAAAAACCGACGTTTTGCCATTCGTGCACCCAGTTTCGTCGTTGAGTACACCATCGCAGGCGCTCCTGTCTGTGATGCAGCGTCAAGGGTAACCGCAGCCATGGTCGCCGAGCTGATAGTCCGTGCTGCGTCAAACGTCGTCGAACTGTTCGTGCAGATGGTTGTTGTCTTCTAAACGTCCCCATCTGTTGACTCAGGGATCGAGACGTGGCTGCACGATCCGTGACAGCCATGCGGATAAGATGCCTGTCATCTCGACTGCTACTGATACGAGGCCGTTGGGATCCAGCGCGGCGTTCCGTATTACTCTCCTGAACCCACCGATTCCATATTCTGCTAACAGTCATTGGATCTCGACCGACGCAAGCAGCAATGTCGCGATACGATAAACGCAATCGCGATAGGCTACAACCCAACCTTTATCAAAGCATGTCATCTTTTTGGCCAGTAGTGTAATTCTGTTCGCAGCATATTTTACAGACAGTATCTACGTATATCATGAATGTATCTGCAAAATTATATTATTGTATGGTATGTAGTTCAAGAGATGTCGTCATAAAAATTTAGGTACGGGAAAAACTATCTTTTCTTATAAAGCAGTGATTCGATTCCGTAAAGAACCGAGGGTAGGTAACTTACTGGTCAGTTTGCTAAAGCAGGGTGACACAGCTGTAAAAATAATTCGAAAGAATTGCTGTTGAAGATTATATGATTTCCGAGCCGTGTTAAGTACAATGGATTTGACGTATTTCAGTGAAATTGTCGATAGCTACGTGGGTAGTAATCGCGAATCACTGGTCGCTTCTCGCTAGAAGGTACTTTTTTAAACTTAATTTAAATTCTGTTTCAATTATCAAATGGAAATATTAGTTAGTCAAAGCTCAGTCACTTAATAAAAGTAACATTTTAAAAAAATACTAGTGACATGAAAATGTGAATATTCACAATATATTACAATTTGGTTCAGAAAAATGAAACCTCAAATAGAAAATAAAATACTATTCTTATTTTTATAGATTGTACAATTTTATTGATACATAGAATTCCTTATTTAACACTGAGGCATGCATCAAATTTTAATTTATTTTCATGTAGTCATAACTAAAAGTAAAAGTTGTTGATTTTAGTGAAAATTATGATTCACTGTTTGTTACTTAACATTCCCATTTCCACTTTAAATAAAAGAAGGTAAAAGTTACTACTGCCGAAAATTAGAAACCGACTTTCTGATCACTAGGCTCATATACTATCGATTATCTCTGAAAACATTACTGGAGACAGTCAGCGATCAAAATAGAATATCTAAAATTAATTATAAAACAGTGTAGATCGCAAAGGCACGTTTATTACTAGGTGACCAGTTTCGATCATCATGTGATCATCTTCTGACCTTCAGAACTGTAACGTGATACACGATCAAAATTAGAGGGGTACATAAAATGAACTTAAAATCAGCAATAAAATTACAAAACACAGGTGTACCCATATAGACGGACAATGGCTGTGTACGGAATGGGAAATGCTGAATGACGATAGTCAACTGCTGGAGAGAGCAGCGCAGCTATTTTCTAATTACTGGAGACTCCGTCCACAGCTGACAGCATGATGTCAGTATTAGCCAGTCAAGAATAAGCCAAAAGACTTTGTACAACAAGATGTTCCTGTTAATAAATAGAACGTCAAAATCCCATAGAACAGTTTTGTAATGCAGAAGGAAGAGCTTGTTAATGCGACGGTTGTCAAATCAATATTCTAAGACCTTTAAGTTGGAAACAAATAAACATCGCATTCGTTGCGCATAGGCTACCCTCAAGGCGCATGCTGAAAAATCATTACGATGTTGTTGGCACCGTGTAGATGGTGGACGCCGTTCCAAAGATGCAGTAGCAGGGCGACTTACAAAGAGATGGCGGTGAGCACCGATAGTTGATATCGAGCAGGCGATATTCCATAGATGCACGAGGTAGCTGGTTACTATGGAGAAGGTTTCCATTGAATCGGCCAGAAGTACCGAGAAATGAAGCTTAGTAGAGAACGCTCCATAGATGCAGTCCCAGGGTATAAATAAGTGGTATCCGTTGTTGTACGTATCGATCTATACTAATAGATTTTTGATCATAATATGCTAGCAAATAATAACGAAAGTGGTTTCAGAAGCTAGTAATATTAAAGAAAAATACATGACTATATTTCTAAAATATGTAAGGTAATAACTAGTAAAAAAATAAGTAATGTCAAAGAATAATAAATTGAGATAATTCCATGATGAACAAGTATAAATAAAAAATACTGTGCTGACTGACCTAACGTGCCGATTTTCCATACAATGTAAAACTATATATATATATATACGAACAGGCATAAAATGGACCGAAGAACGCAAGCAAGATCACAGCCAGAAGATGAAAGAAATATGGGCAACCAAAAAGGCAATGAAGATGAAGCCGAAGACACAAAGCCGACAAGAAGCATGGACAGAGGACCGGAAACAGAAACACAGCGAGCTAATGAGGGAAGTTTGGGCAGCAAGGAAGGCAGCAAAAGGAACTGGCCATGTAGTTTAGTCCAAATGCGCTCTTTAAGGGCGAAACACCAATTTTATATATATATATATATATATATATATATATATATATATATATATATATATATATATATATAGGGTGTTACAAAAAGGTACGGCCAAACTTTCAAGAAAGATTTCTCACACACAAAGAAAGGAAATATGTTATGTGGACATGAGTCCGGAAACGCTTACTTTCCATGTTAGAGCTCATTTTATTACTTCTCTTCAAATCACATTAATCATGGAATGGAAACACACAGCAACAGAACGTACCAGCGTGACTTCAAACACAGGAAATGTTCAAAATGTCCTCCGTTAGCGAGGATACATGCATCCGCCCTCCGTCGCATGGAATCCCTGATGCGCTGATGCAGCCCTGGAGAATTCCGTATTGTATAAGAGCCGTCCACAATACGAGCACGAAGAGTCTCTACATTTGGTACCGAGGTTGCGTAGACAAGAGCTTTCAAATGCCCCCATAAATGAAAGTCAAGAGGGTTGAGGTCAGGAGAGCGTGGAGGCCATGGAATTGGTCCGCCTCTACCAATCCATCGGTCACCGAATCTATTGTTGAGAAGCGTACGAACACTTCGACTGAAATGTGCAGGAGCTCCATCGTGCATGAACGATATGTTGTGTCGTATTTGTAAAGGCACATGTTCTAGCAGCACAGGTAGAGTATCCCGTATGAAATCATGATAATGTGCTCCATTGAGCGTAGGTGGAAGAACAAACTGACGAAACTAAAATGAGCTCTAACATGGAAATTGTTTCCGGACACATGTCCACATAACATCTTTTCTTTATTTGTGTGTGAGGAATGTTTCCTGAAAGTTTGGCCGTACCTTTTTGTAACACCCTGTATATAAGTGTGTGTGTGTGTGTTTATATTGTGCATCTGCTCCTAAAACAACTGACCATTTCAACCAAATTTGGTACACATACACCTTACTGTTAGGCGGCATTTGCTGTGGGGGTAAGAACCACCTACCTTTCAAAGGGGTGTGGATGGGGTGAAAAAGAAGCGTAGCCCGTGACGGGTGAATTCTCAGAATTTATTTATCCGGTATTTAAGAATGGGGGCACTTAGCGACATGCAATAAACTTTACACATAAATTCAAACTTTACGAAATTCCTTCTCACTGACAACCCTACAGCATTTAATGCTTACTTCTTTTCCGCTCTTCGTATAGTAAAAGTACCGCATGAAGTATATGTCATGGTTTGTTACTTCTTTATTACCAGCAGTATTCGCAAGAGATTTTACAGGCAGTATGCACATATACCACTGAATGTAAGTGCAAAATTGTAATATTGTACGACTCATAGTTCAGGAGATATGATGTCATAAACAATAAGGAGCCTGAAAAACTGCTGTATCATTCATGAGCTTTAAAATTATAACTTCCTTGCTACTAACTCTGTTCACAATAAATACCGCAGACAGTATCTATATATACCACTGAATGTATCTAGACTAATACAACAGGTAAGAAACTGTCGAATCCTGCATGACGTTTAAATTTAGTACTTTGTTGCTACTAAATAACTTTGCAACACATTTTGCAGACAGAATCTGCACATGCCGCTGAATGTACCTACTACATTACATCATTGTACAACACATAGTTCAGGAGATATGGCGTCATTAATATTAAGCACAAGACCAGACAGACACTGTGGGTATGGGCAAGGACGCACAGCTATAAATAAATACGTTGCCGATGCCGGGATTCTCTGCTAATATTTAAATAAAGTAACATGAAGCACAATAATGGCTCTAAGCACTATGGGACTTAACATCTGAGGTCATCAGTCCCCTAGACTTAGAACTACTTAAACCTAACTAACCTGAGGACATCACACACGTCCATGCCCGTGGCAGGATTCGAACCTGCGACCGTAGCAGCAGCGCGCTTCCGGACTGAAGCGCCTAGAACCGCTCGGCCACGAAGCACAATAGTTTGAGTCACAATAAAAAGACTGTGAAGAAGGTTATAATATAGATTTACTCAGTTATAAAATCAAGACATCAGAGTAAGAATTCCACAGCAGATCGTTAAAATGTCCAAAGAAATGTTTGTCTTGAAGTCTAGATGCTTGCTTATAACAGAAGAAGTTTTATTTGTGTAACGTGAATATTTCTGAATGGTGGGCTCCATGTGGTTCCCAAGTTGTGCAGCGACCGTAAACCATAAAATTACCAAATAAGCAGCAACCTGTCGCAAAATCATGTTTTCTTTATTTACTTTTGCAAATCGATTTCAACTGATTAACAGCCATCATCTGTGCTTTCAATGAATATGTGCCCTGAGTAGTAACACTGCCTTAAGCAGAGGTCAAACATAAATTCACTTAATGTGCTTAAGGCAGTGTTACTACTCAGGGCACATATTCATTGAAAGCACCGATGATGGCTGTTAATCAGTTCAAATCGATTTGCAAAAGTAGATAAAGAAAACATGATGTTGCGACTGGTTGCTGCTTATTTGGTAATTTTTTGAATATTTCTATTTCTTCTAACGTGTTGTGAAATAACCCTTTAGGTGCATAAAGTAAAATTTTCATGTTGTCAGAAATGAACTATCAGAGTGATTATGTTCATCGAGAAGCTGACCAATGATTTGCTACCTGCAGTAAAAGTAGTACGCTCTCTGTAACATATTAAAAACTTACGGACAATTTTCTCGATATGTTGTTCATCGCAGTCGATACACTGTCTTTTGTAGGCGCCAGAGTTTTTGTATTTGTTGTATTCGCCAATTTTATGCTTCAATTTTTTGTAGCAGATTGTTAGCTGCGAAGTCTATCATCAGATTTGTTTATTAAATAATTCGTTTTTTTTTGTTTGAAATAAATCCTTCGTAAATCATCATTTATAGTAAACCCCCACTGGAATTTGTCTGTTCTAATTTTTGATATGTAAAGTCAACTTGCCTTACACTAAAGTTCTTAACAACAAAAATTTGTTTTGAAGCATCAGTTTCTTTTTGAACTGCACCAGGCTGAAGAAGTAATTTTAATAACCTAAGTATCATTGTTTGGAAGAAAGTTTTTTTATATTTAATTTTTCTTTCACGGTAGAGCATGAAATGCTAAAAAGGTATTAATTTTCTACACCTTACAATCTCAAATCAAAATGGAAAGATTGTTTCTCTATTTACAGAGCGCTGCCATCAAAAAATATAATAATTAATGCCACTTCATGTCATTCTACGACATATAAGAAAGAGTTCTTCATAACAATTATACACAGGCAACGGAAATTAACTTCTTCAGCCTCATGCAGAAACTAAAAAAGTTCTATTGCCGATAACTTTAGTGCTAGTAAAGTCGATTTTTTATATCAAAAACCGTCCGAAGTCACCGTCAACCATATCCATAGTAACGAACTACTTCGTACATCTATGGAATGTCGTCTATTGGATATCACCTATCGACACTCACCGCCATCTTTCTGGAAATCGCCCTGCTGCTACAGCCTTAGAACGGCACCCATCGTCTAAGTAGGAAGCAACAACATCGTAAATATTTTTCGAGCATGCCTCTAGAGGGCAACCTATACACAACGAATGCGATGTTTATTTCTTTCCTTTTTAAATATCTTAGTATATTTTACAATATCTGTATTAACAAACTGCTTCTTCTTTATTATAAAATTAGTCTATGCAATTTTGATATTACAATTTACTGATAAGTAAATCTTTTGGTAAATAATTCTTTCGACTTACGCCCGACTGACATCAAGCTGTCAGCTGCAGGCGGAGCCGTCAGTTTTCAAGAACTAGTTGTGCTTCTCTCCAGCAGTTGACTGTAGTCATTCAGCGGTTCCGGCTCCTTGTACAGGCATTGCCCATCAATATGGCTGTACCTATGTTTTGTAATTTTATAACTAATTTTAAGTTCTTTTTCTGTACCCCTCTGACTTATAAACTTTATCATGTTACAGCTTTGAATGTTAGAAGTTGATCAAGTGACGATCGAAACCGTTCACGTTGTAATAAACATGCCTTTGCATTCTAGACTGTTTTATAACTAATTTCTAATGCATATAAGGCTCACCGGCCATTTGAACATCTTCTTCTGTGTGGATGCACAAACAGTGCCCGAACTCTTACTGGAATCGCCAAAAAGCCGCGAGTAATGAGTATAATGGGCAGGGGCACTATGAATATAGTGCGGAACATTCAGTTGGGAATGTGGGTCTCACAGGAGGCGTGCCAGAGATAAGTCCCTGCAGTCGCAGCATCCTCTGTGTCCTCGGTGGCTCAGATAGAGCCGGCACGGTAACTCAGCGTGTTCGGACAGAGGGTTAATTGCCCTCTCTAATAAAAAAAAACTGAGTTAATGGATCAACGACGAACTGAAACGGGTGTCTTGCGACGTCTGCCACGAGCAGATGCAACGGACGAAAACGAACAAGATGAGATTTTAAAAAAAAGAAAAAAAAATGGATTGAGCGCCTGCCATGTAAGCAGGAGATCCCGGGTTCGAATCTCCGTCGGGGCACACATTTTCAACTGCCCCCGTTGACTTATATCAACGCAGCTAGGCGTATTCATTTCATTGTAATTTCTAATACATTATATATTCAGCTACCGACGATTTTATCGAAATATACTTTGAAGTGCTCTAAAAGCTCCCAATTTTCAAAGGTGATTCTTTCATACCTTTTCTTTAATTACGTCACACTACTATAAGCAACTGATGTCCGGATACTTGGTATCAAATCCTGTAAGTACGTCCGTAATATTCGCTTGGGAGGGAGAGGCAGGACAATGTTTTATTTGTTGTTGGGGATGGGGAACTGTATTACACATATAGAATTCGAACATGCGTAAATCCGACGCTGTTCCTTGGCCATTTTAAGGTGATTTTTCTTCCTTTCAGTGGCCTGCTTATTTCACAGGTTTCTCTCTCTCTCTCTCTCTTCTCAGTGATCATAGGCCCTGTAGACCACGCGCTGCATGAACGATCTGCTACCCCATTTAATACACATTATGCGACGGAATATCCGTAATAGCGGTGTCTTTGCTTTACCAATGCCAGGGCCGGGCGCAGTTAGTGTCAAGAGTGAGGAGTAGGAAGTATGTTATCAGTTACTGGTATCAGTCGCGTAAGCCAGACTGTATTTTAGCCATCGCGAGCAGTAATGAGGGGGTAGACCTGCTGCCGGAAACTCGATGTGCATGGCTGAGGCTACTAACATACAGCAGTACGTTTTGTTCCTTATTGTTCATTGTGAGTACGTTAATCAATATGGATAAAGGTTCACCACAACTCATAGACCGAGCGGTCGTAATACTATTAGAAACTGCGTCTTAAGTCACGAACGATTTGGTATGGGTGATATTAACTTACCTATTAAAGCAACGCTGTCACTGAGTCGTACCTTTTAAGAAAATAAAACGTTCAATGATGGACCCTATCGAATTTTAGTCTGGGAAGATAAAAGTGATTTTTGACAATTCGCTCCATTTTTGAAATGGCAATGAGAATACGATTCAGTTTTTGAAGCTTCTTGTCAGTTTAAAAACGTTTGCCTGAATAATTCAGTCGGTAGGACATTTGTCCACGTAATGCAGACGTTGCGAGTTGGAGTCCCGGTTCGGAACAGTGTTTTAATCTGCTAAGAAGTTTCAGATCAGCATACATTCCGTCTCAGGGCGAAATGTTAATTCTGGAAAAATTCGCTTTTCATTACAATGTTTTTCTTCTTACTGTTAAAGTTTCAGTAATTTAAAACAAAACAGTACCCTGCCACTCGTTCCCTGCCACCGTAACAGGCAGCCTCAGAGTTCAGTCTCTCAATCTGTTATGCTCCATGTAGTCAGGGTGTTGTCCGCGTCCCGCACATATCTACATCTACATCTACATCTACATCTACATCTACATGGTTGCTCTGCAATTCACACTGAAGTACCTGGCAGAGGGTTCATCGAAGCATTCTCATACTTATTTCTCCACCATTCCACTCCCGAATGGCGCGTGGGAAGAAGGAACACCAAAACCTTTCCGTTCGAGCTCTGATTACTCTTATTTTATTATGATGATCATTTCTCCCTTCGTAGGTGGGTGCCAACAAAATATTTTCGCATTCGGAAGAGAAAGTTGGTGATTGAAATTTCGTAAATAGATCTCGCCGCAAAGAAAAGCGACTTTGTTTCGGTGACTGCCAACCCAATTCGCGTATCATATCAGTGACACTCTCGCCCCTATCGCGCGATAACACGAAATGAGCTGCCCTTCTTTGCACTTTTTCGATGTCCTCCGTCAATCCTATCTGCTAAGGATCCCATACCGCTCAGCAATATTCCAGCAGAGGACGGACAAGAGTAATGTAGGCTCTCTCTTTAGTTGGTTTGTCGTATCTTCTAGTGTTCTGCCAACAAAGCGCATTCTTTGTTTCGCCTTCCCCACAATATTATCTATGTGATCTTTCCAATTTAAGTTGCTCGTAATTGTACTTCCTAGATATGTAGTCGAATTGACAGCCCTTAGATTTGTGCGATTTATCGTATACCCTAAATTTATCTGATTTCTTTTAGTACCCATGTGGATCACCTCGCACTTTTCTTTGTGTAGTGCCAATTGCCACTTTTCGCACCATACAGAAATTCTCTCTAGATCATTTTGTGATTGGAATTTATCGTCTGATGATTTTACTAGACGGTAAATTACAGCGTCATCTGCAAATAATCTAAGGGCGTTGCTCATATTATTACCTAGATCATTTATGTAAATCAGGAACAGTAGAGGGCCTATGAGACTACCTTGCGGAACGCCAGATATTACTTCTGTTCTACTCGTTGATTTACCGTCTATCACTACGAACTGTGACCTCTCTGCGAGGAAATCACGAATCCAGTCACACAACTCCAACAGGAGGATTGCCGAGTGCAGAGTTTTTCCTCTGTGCTAGCTGTGTCGCACTTCCACTCGGCAGCTGTTTACGTTTACGGCTACAAGTATGTTGTGCATTACTGAGTGGAGTCGTGTACTTGCGTAGTATACAGATATGCAATACTAGAGTGAAAAACCAAAGAAACTGGTACACCTGCCTAATATCGTGTAGCACCCGCGCGAGTACGCAGAAGTTCCACAAAACAACGTGGCATGGACTCGAGTAATGTCTGAAGTAATGCTGGACGGGACTGACACCATGAATCTTGCAGGGCTGTCCATAAATCCTCAAGAATAGAAGGAATACAAGGGGGGGGGGGGGAGGGGGGGATCTCTTCTGAACAGCACGTTGCAGGGCATCCCAGATAGGCTCAATAATGTTCATGTCTAGGAAGTTCGGTGGCCAGCGGAAGTGTTTAAACTCTGAAGAGTGTTCCTGGAGAAACTCTGTAGCAATTCTGTATGCATGTGGTGTCGCATTGTCCTGTTGGAGTTGCCCAATTCCGTCAAAATGCACAATGGACATGAATGGATGCAGATGATCAGACAGGATGCTATCGTACGTGTCACCTGTCAGAATCGTATCTAGACGCATCACGGGTCCCATATCACTCCAACTGCACACGTCCCACACCATTACAGAGCCTCCACCGGCTTGAACAGTCCTTCACCGGTGAACTCTGTTTCGCAGGTTTGGGTGCATGTCATGAGCTTTGTGGAACCTATCACATAACACATTTCTGGAACCTATTATCTGGTTGAACTTGGACGTTGCAGCATGTTATTTAGCCCACCCCTACAAATGACAGTTATGTAGAGTGTGAAAAACAAACAATAGCACATAGATCCATGTGTAAAAATGAAACATGACGGTCCAAATCATACATATATCTTACACATACGACGAATCAGAATTATCTTGTAAGTAGGTGCAGGATTAGTACTTGCAATTAATTTCTTTCTCACCGATAGAGATGACTCATCGAGGGAGTGCAAACCACGTGTTATTCAGACTTTCCTAGCGGTATAAGAATTAGAAAGTGACCAACCCATCGTCTGCATTTACATCTAAACTCCACGAGTCACCGTACGGTGCATGGAGGAGGGCAGCTTGTACTACTGCTAGTCTTTCCCTTTCTTGTTCTACTCGCAAATGGAGTGAGGACATAACGTATTTCTACGTGCCTCCGTCCGAGCCCTAATTTCAATTTCTCTTATTTAGTCTTGTACGTTGGTTGGCAGCAGCGGAATGGTTTTGACCCGCGAAAAGAACATCGTCTTCCCTCCAGGGATCCCGATTTGAGTTTCAGGGACATTTCTGGTTAGCAAATTTAGGAGCTCGCCTCATTATTTCTTCGATGTTTTCCTTTAATCCGATCCCGTGGGTATACCAAGCTGTAGAGCAGTACTCAATAATGGCTCGCCCTATTGTTTTATACGTGGTCTCCTTCACAGAAATGGATGTTGAGATTGTTATACACTCCTGGAAATTGAAATAAGAACACCGTGAATTCATTGTCCCAGGAAGGGGAAACTTTATTGACACATTCCTGGGGTCAGATACATCACATGATCACACTGACAGAACCACAGGCACATAGACACAGGCAACAGAGCATGCACAATGTCGGCACTAGTACAGTGTATATCCACCTTTCGCAGCAATGCAGGCTGCTATTCTCCCATGGAGACGATCGTAGAGATGCTGGATGTAGTCCTGTGGAACGGCTTGCCATGCCATTTCCACCTGGCGCCTCAGTTGGACCAGCGTTCGTGCTGGACGTGCAGACCGCGTGAGACGACGCTTCATCCAGTCCCAAACATGCTCAATGGGGGACAGATCCGGAGATCTTGCTGGCCAGGGTAGTTGACTTACACCTTCTAGAGCACGTTGGGTGGCATGGGATACATGCGGACGTGCATTGTCCTGTTGGAACAGCAAGTTCCCTTGCCGGTCTAGGAATGGTAGAACGATGGGTTCGATGACGGTTTGGATGTACCGTGCACTATTCAGTGTCCCATCGACGATCACCAGTGGTGTACGGCCAGTGTAGGAGATCGCTCCCCACACCATGATGCCGGGTGTTGGCCCTGTGTGCCTCGGTCGTATGCAGTCCTGATTGTGGCGCTCACCTGCACGGCGCCAAACACGCATACGACCATCATTGGCACCAAGGCAGAAGCGACTCTCATCGCTGAAGACGACACGTCTCCATTCGTCCCTCCATTCACGCCTGTCGCGACACCACTGGAGGCGGGCTGCACGATGTTGGGGCGTGAGCGGAAGACGGCCTAACGGTGTGCGGGACCGTAGCCCAGCTTCATGGAGACGGTTGCGAATGGTCCTCGCCGATACCCCAGGAGCAACAGTGTCCCTAATTTGCTGGGAAGTGGCGGTGCGGTCCCCTACGGCACTGCGTAGGATCCTACGGTCTTGGCGTGCATCCGTGCGTCGCTGCGGTCCGGTCCCAGGTCGACGGGCACGTGCACCTTCCGCCCACCACTGGCGACAACATCGATGTACTGTGGAGACCTCACGCCCCACGTGTTGAGCAATTCGGCGGTACGTCCACCCGGCCTCCCGCATGCCCACTATACGCCCTCGCTCAAAGTCCGTCAACTGCACATACGGTTCACGTCCACGCTGTCGCGGCATGCTACCAGTGTTAAAGACTGCGATGGAGCTCCGTATGCCACGGCAAACTGGCTGACACTGACGGCGGCGGTGCACAAATGCTGCGCAGCTAGCGCCATTCGACGGCCAACACCGCGGTTCCTGGTGTGTCCGCTGTGCCGTGCGTGTGATCATTGCTTGTACAGCCCTCTCGCAGTGTACGGAGCAAGTATGGTGGGTCTGACACACCGGTGTCAATGTGTTCTTTTTTCCATTTCCAGGAGTGTACATCTGTGAATCTTATAAACAGAGTTAAAAACTTAAGTTACTGTAATACTAATTGTTTGAGTATCTTGTAGTAGGAAAAATGTTTATGGTGGTACATATTGACACTAGAATGGTTTATATAAATACAGATTGTTCAAAATTTGGTTTCGGTTTAAGTTGGCTGACGGACTCGGGTGTGAAGCAGCAACACACGAAAATACAATAGTCTGCATGATATGTTGGAAACGACGTCTAGCCGCGTGGGGTAGCCGTTCGGTCTCAGGCGCCTTGCCACGGTTCGCGCGGCTGCCCCCGTCGGAGGATCGAGCCCTCCCTGGGGCATGGCTGTGTGTGTTGTCGTTAGTGTAAGTTAGTTTAATTTAGATTAAGTAGTGTGTAAGCCTAGGGATCGATGACCTTAGCAATTTGCTCCCATAGAAACTAACCAAAAATTTCCAAATTCCCAAAACGACGTCGTGGCGAAGTCACGTTGAGTTGCAGGACAGGCGGTGTACATTTGAAACTGAAAGGAGTCCTTCTTGGTACCAGAACGGTTGTGTCTATGGAACAGGAACAGGATTCTTCCTCAAGTAGGAAACTAGTTAGGAACGTACCCTCATAGCACCACTCTTGTAGCAATGGCGTGTGAACATATTTCATGTGTATAGAAGAACTCAATTAAGGCTGTAGAGCTGGAAAAATGGTGATAGTACAAACAGTTTGTTCAAGTTCTGAATTCTTGGATTTGTAAGATGTACACTCCTGGAAATTGAAATAAGAACACCGTGAATTCATTGTCCCAGGAAGGGGAAACTTTATTGACACATTCCTGGGGTCAGATACATCACATTATCACACTGACAGAACCACAGGCACATAGACACAGGCAACAGAGCATGCACAATGTCGGCACTAGTACAGTGTACATCCACCTTTCGCAGCAATGCAGGCTGCTATTCTCCCATGGAGACGATCGTACAGATGCTGGATGTAGTCCTGTGGAACGGCTTGCCATGCCATTTCCACCTGGCGCCTCAGTTGGACCAGCGTTCGTGCTGGGCGTGCAGACCGCGTGAGACGACGCTTCATCCAGTCCCAAACATGCTCAATGGGGGACAGATCCGGAGATCTTGCTGACCAGGGTAGTTGACTTACACCTTCTAGAGCACGTTGGGTGGCACGGGATACATGCGGACGTGCATTGTCCTGTTGGAACAGCAAGTTCCCTTGCCGGTCTAGGAATGGTAGAACGATGGGTTCGATGACGGTTTGGATGTACCGTGCACTATTCAGTGTCCCCTCGACGATCACCAGTGGTGTTCGGCCAGTGTAGGAGATCGCTCCCCACACCATGATGCCGTTTGTTGGCCCTGTGTGCCTCGGTCGTATGCAGTCCTGATTGTGGCGCTCACCTGCACGGCGCCAAACACGCATACGACCATCATTGGCACCAAGGCAGAAGCGACTCTCATCGCTGAAGACGACACGTCTCCATTCGTCCCTCCATTCACGCCTGTCGCGACACCACTGGAGGCGGGCTGCACGATGTTGGGGCGTGAGCGGAAGACGGCCTAACGGTGTGCGGGACCGTAGCCCAGCTTCATGGAGACGGTTGCGAATGGTCCTCGCCGATACCCCAGGAGCAACAGTGTCCCTAATTTGCTGGGAAGTGGCGGTGCGGTCCCCTACGGCACTGCGTAGGATCCTACGGTCTTGGCGTGCATCCGTGCGTCGCTGCGGTCCGGTCCCAGGTCGACGGGCACGTGCACCTTCCGCCCACCACTGGCGACAACATCGATGTACTGTGGAGACCTCACGCCCCACGTGTTGAGCAATTCGGCGGTACGTCCACCCGGCTTCCCGCATGCCCACTATACGCCCTCGCTCAAAGTCCGTCAACTGCACATACGGTTCACGTCCAGGCTGTCGTGGCATGCTACCAGTGTTAAAGACTGCGATGGAGCTCCGTATGCCACGGCAAACTGGCTGACACTGACGGCGGCGGTGCACAAATGCTGCGCAGCTAGCGCCATTCGACGGCCAACACCGCGGTTCCTGGTGTGTCCCCTGTGCCGTGCGTGTGATCATTGCTTGTACAGCCCTCTCGCAGTGTCCGGAGCAAGTATGGTGGGTCTGACACACCGCTGTCAATGTGTTCTTTCTCCATTTCCAGGAGCGTATATCACAAAATTATCTCAATATGAATCGAGAGCTTGCTTTTCTTGCAATGTATACTGACATCCCTTTTCTATTCATTTGTGAACTGCAGGTAATTATCTCAGCTATCACTGGTTGTCGCTGGTTTAGTCACAGTTTTACATATTCGTCACTCGAATTATAGCAGCCAGTGCACTTCTTAACAACTCGGTGATAATAGTCTATACTGCGCTGGCACATTGTTGCGTAACATTCCGCCAGTCTGCAGTAATTTTCATACGTACACATACCTGAAAGATTCATATATTGCTGCAGACACATGTCCTCATGTATGGTTAGATAACCATTTCATTCATGATAGAAAAGTGTTTACTGCTCACTCGCAACTGAGTATCATTTCATTAAGCACAGTTAAACATTTTCTCTTCAACAGAATAATACAATCGTTTTAAACCATTAAGGTAAACAATGTCACTGTGTATTGTTATTGAATTGTCCTTGATGTTATTTACTAAGGGCAAATGAAACGTGAAAAGTCATCACTATTTACATCTCACTATATAGGTTAATGAGCTATATACTATCTGAAATAAAAAATAGCATACGAGACTACATCTTCATAAGAAGTTAGTTTCTGGTTGTCAGTCATTCACTCGTTACGCTGTTTCATTAATTTTGCAAATTCAGAGTTCGATCCATTATAAGACACAATAACAAAAGAATTATTAAAATTACCACCTTTGACTAGAACTAAATTCAGCTCAGAAATTTATCCAGATAGTGATACCACACTCAGCACTGACGTTGCGAACCTAGTATGCGGCTAAAATGTAGGATCGTAAGTTCTGAGCGCAGAACATGTCGCAACAGTCTCAAGACTCCTCTCATATGTACCAGAATTCACTTGTGACTGACCTAAGAGATCAAATAGATAACAGTTCAGTTTATTCTCCACATCAGAGTGAGTTAATCTGCCTTAATAATGGGTTATATAATCAGCTCATTCATGATAAAAAGTGTTTACTGCTCACTCGCAACTGAGTATCATTTCATTAAGTATCGTTAAACATTTTCTCTTCAACAGAAAAATACAATCGTTTTAAACCATTAAAGTAAACAATCTTATTACTGTGTATTGTTATTGAATCGTCCTTGATGTTATTTTCTAAGTGCAAATGAAATATGAAAAGTCATCACTATTTACATCTCACAATATATATATTTTAATGAGCTATATACTATCTGAAATAAAAATTTCGTTAGTACATTTACAGATATACTTACATCGTTATACGTAATCATTCTTGACTCTTACATAATTTCCATTACAGGAACCACCTGCTGCAAAGAATTAAAGAACACTACAACTGACACAATACATCTCTGGAAACAAAGTAAACATACCTATTCTCAAGCATAAGAAAACTATTTTCTCCTCTCAGCATTAAGCATGGTATTTCTTGAGACATTGACGAGGGTAAAGTCCCATAGTAGGCAGCAATTCATAGTAAAACCTTTCCTCCTAAATTGAAACGCTGAAATCGCACTCATTCATAGTAAAACCTTTCCTCCTAAATTGAAACGCTGAAATCGCACTCTCTTCTTATGAAATCAATCTTCTTTTCTTAGCTCTGTCGGTCAGATCGACTGAAGTGGTTCTTACTTTCTCCTCAGGTTTGAGCACCACTAGGAGTGGATTGCAGTAGGAGCTGGTTAATGGTTCAATTAAATTCCATGTAATCGTATATCTTCATCTGCTATGGAATTGGGTAGAAGCTATGGCGAAACGTTCTTTCAGCGTATACATCTAACTGGCAGGTATATTCTTTTATAATGATTCGTTTTTCCTCAAATGCCTTGTAGTAGTTGTTAGAAGGTCCGTTAATTGGTTTATTTGTTTAGTTGTCAGGTGCTATGGTTCAGTTAACTTGTGTAGTACTTGGTCAGATAAGCTGAATACTCATTAAAAAAATGGGTTCAAATGGCTCTGAGCACTATGCGACTTAACTTCTGAGGTCATCAGTCGCCTAGAACTTAGAACTAATTAAACCTAACTAACCTAAAGACATCACACGCATCCATGCCCGAGGCAGGATTCGAACCTGCGACCGTAGCGGTCACGCGGTTCCAGACTGAAGCTCCTAGAAACGCCGGCGAATACTCATTACATTTACTGGAATGTGCAGGTCCGCATGTTCTGCTTCATAATTAAATATATACCTGCACCTCAGCAATGAAACCTCCCTTTCATAGCAGGTCTGCTTGGGGCAACAGCTCTGTCGATTATGAAGAACAACTTGCCCTCAGAGAAGTAAATTTTTACGTTCCTCTACCAGGTACTCACAGTGCCTAGAATACAGTCGGCTACCAATTTATTTATAATGAGGAACGCTCATGTAACCACAGCATTTCCGAGTTTAGGGTCCAGCTGTGTCTGTATTCTTATAGCCTGTGACAACATGCCTACTGTTCCAACAATTTTACAATTACGCACCAGAAAAGTGGGCGGCTTGGTTTTTTTGGGACACTTTCTGAAAGAAGCTACTAGAAACAGCATTCACCGTCTCACCAACATCTAAGACAAGGTAACTGGAATATCCTCCATCACAGCTTTAATTGCTGATATCGGCACCGATGGGTATTCTATCTCTCACACTAACATATGAGCAGCGTTTCTTAATAGTCCTTCCATCATAGCCTCTATTACAATCGACGATTACTCCTCTGGGACACAATACGGTCGATTTTATTTTACCACCATTACTACAAGGTGGTTGCTCTCGCCTGTTATAATCTGGCGAGAACAACCACCTTTGATAACTGAAGCGGTCAACGATGCTGTTCAGTTACGTGATCAGTGTCCGTTAAAATAAAATCTACCGTGATTGTGACTGCATCTAATTATTATTATTGTAATTGCAGTGCAATTCATTCACACTGGAATTATTTCCTAGGTTAAATCTTCTTTCCATTTGATTCTGTCTACCGTGATTAGGACAGAAATATTACCATTCCAGTTTTATCTACGGTTATCTTGTTGTCCATTACAGTAGCTGTGCAGCATGGAGTGGCTGGAACTTGTTTCATGTCTGTAAATTACTCACATGACTGTTATGCGAACCAGTGTTGTGCACACAAAAGTTTCTTTGTCCTTTGTCTTGATTTAGCCTTCTTGTATTAAGTCAACAGAATCAAAGACAGACATAAGTTCGTCCAGATTTTCTTCTCAGGTATGAATTCACTTCTTACGAATATTAATTGGTAGTTTTGCTTGTAGAATTCTTAATATATCCTTATGAATAATGAGTTAGTCCCAGTACCTCGTTTTGTTTAACTGCTTTTCATAGTATTACCACAAGCCACTGGTTTTAAAAGAGGAAGGTCCCAGACTGAAAACGTCCCTCCTCGGGCATTCTTGTATTCTATGAGACCAATATTTGGCTATGAATGCTCGTTCGAAATCTTCATATGCTGCGAAGTCCGCCTCCGAAGCGTAGCGGTAGCGTTACCGCCTACCACGCAAGGGGCCCGGGTTCGATTCCCGGCCGGGGACGGGTGTTGTGCATCATTCATCATTTTTATCACCATTGACTCGCAAGTCGCCGATGTGGTGTCACCTAACAAGGACTTGCAATACGGCTGCCGAACTCCCCCGAATGGGTTCCAAAAATGGCTCTCAGCACTTTGGGACTTAACTTCTAAGGTGATCAGTCCCCTAGAACTTAGAACTACTTAACCCTAACTAACCTAAGGACATCACACACATCCATGCCCGCGGCAGGATTCGAACCTGTGACCGCAGCGGTCGCGCGGTTCCAGACTGTAGCGCCTAGAACCGCTCGCCCATCCCGGCCGGCCTCTCCCGAATGGGGCGTCCCGGCCAATAATTTCATTTCAAATGCTGCACACGAGTCCTTCATATTTGTAGGCCATAATGCGCCATCGCCTTGTATGTATCCTGACACATAATTTATTTTTTTGGGTTTCATTCCAGGATCTCGGTAATACTCCCCTAAGTCCTCATATAAAGACAACTGGATTCACAGTTTCCTGATCGGGTGAGAATGTTTTTTAAATTATCTAGGTTTCAGAGTTTTTTCTCCATCAACATAGTCGTGTAAATATTTGTCGGTCAAAGAACGGCTTGCGCACAGTCTGGATTTTATTAATCATTCGATAAGCATGCATGTTGCCATATTATGAAGCGGTGCTCGAGGTCTGCTGTCCATCCTCCTAGTACCATTAGGATCGAGATTCTTTTATTATCCCCTCCCCCACCCCGGACATCTTCTATATCTCATTTGAATGTCTCTACGGACTTGACCGTATTATCCCACCACGTGAGAAATCGGATGCTAACTGGTCTTTCACTTTTTGCAAATTCTGTTTAGCTTCATCAGTGGAAGGTACATACTCCAGCGAAAGATTTGGTACTGTCTCTTTAATACTTTTATTAACATAGCGAATTGCTTGTTGTTCTTCAATTTGTTCCCATTCCTCTAATTTGGTCGAAAATTTTAATTAGTGTTCCTCAAGTTTTTGTTCAGTCAGCTAATCACAACCCGAAGCTAAGTTCGTTATTATCTCAGCTAATTGTCATATTGTAATTTCTACTTCTTCTTGCCTGTTTCGCAAGTACTGTATTTCTTGTGTTACCTTTTGTAATTGCCGAGGGAAACGCTCCAAGCTTGTCGCATTTGACTAATCCCAACAGAGATATCTATTTGATTTTGAGCAATAGTGGACACTTGTGTTGTGACCTGCTCAAAATTCTGTTTAGTAGGCATGCCGTCAATGTTAGTAGACAAAAGCCTAAATTGTTGTAAACTTAACGTCAGTGGATCAACTACAAATAAAGTCGATGTGGCTGGTCGCTGAACTTCTTCAATTTCCCTAACTGGTTGAACATTTAATTGATGATCTGGGTCCATCTTAAACTGAGACCGAGTCCTTACCATATCACGAAAAATTCAGTTAAGAAATAGTAACCTCCCAAATGAGACTCTTATTATTATTGCACAACGTATTCTAAACACTTCACATTGCTCAAAAGTTCCTGAATGGAATACACACTCCTGAAGACTACGCAAAAGATAGTGGTGAAACAAAACACTATCAGTCTACTTCTGTATGTTTGAAGAGAAATCTAAATTATCAGAATGCCATAAGTGAGTGACAACCGAAGACTGCTGTGAGTGTTTGCCTGTTCGCTGCTCTTTAGTAATGGTAAATTCTCATGTGAGGGAACTGAACTGCTCTGCTACTGGACACCGGACTCCACCAATGGCTACTCATGACACATAATGCAATCGACATCATATTGCAAACAAATTAACAATCAAAGTCTATGTGTAGGCCCTGTCGTGGTCGCCATTTTAATTAGATGACGGAATAGATAGTGGAAGCAAGACTGAAGAAAAATCAACACACTTTCATAGGATTTGTCGATCTGGAAAAAGCGTTCGACAATGTCAAATAGTGCAAGATGTTCGACATTCACAGAAAAATAGGGGTAAGCTATAGGGAAATCCGAGTAATATACAATACATACAAGAACCAAGAGGGGATGGTAATAGTGGGCAACGAAGAACGAAGTGCTCCGATTAAAAAGGGTGAAGACAGGATGTAGACTTTCACCCCTACTGTTCAATCTACACATCGAGGTGGCAATGACGGAAATAAAAGAAAGATTCAAGAGTGGAACTAGAATTCAAGGTGAAAGGATATCAATGATATGATTCGCTGACGACATCGCTATCCTGACTGAAAGTGAAGAATAATTGCAGGATCTGCTATATGGAATGAACAGTCTAATTAGTACAGAATGTGAATTGAGAATAAATCGAAGAAAGAGAGTCATGAGAAGTAGTAGAAATCAGAACAGCGAAAAACTTAACATCAGGATTGGTGTTCAAGAGGTAGATGATGTTAAGGAATTCTGTTACCTAGGCAGCAAAATAACCAATGACGGTCGGAGAAAGGAGGATATAAGAAGGAGACTACACTGACACGAAGGGCATTCCTGGCCAAGAAGAGTCTACTAGTATCATAACTTAGGCCTTAATTTGAGGAAGAAATTTCTGAGAATGTACGTTTGGAGCACAGCACTGTATGGCAGTGAAACTTGGACTGTGGGAAAGCAGAAGAGAAGACAATCGAAGCATTTGAGATTTGGTGTTACAGAAGAATATTGAAAATTAGGTGGACTGATAAGGAATGACGTGGTTCTCCGGAAAATCGCCGGCGAGGGAAGTAATATACGGAAAACACTAACAGGAAGATGGAAAAGATGGCCGACGACTACAAAAAATAAAATAAAAATAAAAAAACTAGCAGCTTGTAAAATTGTAAATAATCGTTCTGTTTCACATAATTGTCGCTGATGGTCTATCGTGATTTCACGTGTAACTGAGCCACTAAAATACAGCCTGACCTAAATGTTTTAAAACTGTTTTATGACTAAAGTTTCTAATTATCAGTGTTCCTCAACTTATTTCGTCGTTTCATTGACGGTTCCAGTGCTGCTTTGTTGAGGTGTTTTTTGACATCAGAATTTCCAGACAGAATACGCTTAAGTCAGTTTTGTACTTCATGTACTGATAGCATTATGTTCGTAAATATCACACGTTGTTTTTAGAAGCGTGTACCGCATTCATTTCGAAATGTATCGATTTTCTTCTATGTTTTCACTCACATTCAAGGTACATAATCTTTTCTTGGCTTCACTGTGATGCTAGATCGGAAAAATATTTTCCCAATTAGTCATGTTACTTTAATTTGCTTTCTTAAACTGAAATAATATTGACCTGTACGTGCAAGTAGAAGAAAAGCATAGAAACTATGTACATTGCAAAATCGTTAAGGCTTTCGTGGCAGCTTGTTGAAAAATTGCCTGTTTGATTCCGTCTCTGGTTCTTTGGCTGACTGACGTTTGTTTCATAATTTTTCTGACGTTTCGCTAGCACGAGAGGCTGATATTGTTAAAGCATCTCCCTTTACCACCAACAATTGAGGGTGAAGCTTTGACGATGCAACCCACTCGTGCTGACGAAAGGTCAGAAACATTATCAGACAAACGTCGGCCCAAGAAGCCGACACAGAAGCCAACAATCAATTTGTCAGCTGTTATATTGTTCTTAATTCCTGCTTCTTAAACAAATATTGTATTTTAAACAACTTCAGTTTGCAATATATTTCTTTCAATAAATTACTATTCGTGTTTCATTTTAAGCTAACCTGTAACAATTTTACTATAAAAAGACCGTTGGGAAATTGTAATTTAATATTTATTCAACACCTTATTTGGAAACATGGACGCTCCAACGAGATACTCAAGTAATGCGCCCCCGAACACTAAAAGGATTCCGAACTGCGGACCTCGGTAACCAGACATCTGAGTTCGATATTAAAATGAAATCTGGAGCAACTGCACCATTCAAAGTAGTGCGTGTGATTGCAGTGCTTCATGCCTGCACGGCTGGTGTTCAAAAGTATTGCACCCACCAAGAACGAAGCTTGAAACTCCGTCCACCACCGCAACGCGGTTCATCTCCAAACCAGAATCCCACCACCACTCAGCGCAAAAGTATCAGTGGAATCTTCTGCAATACCAGTGGAGAGCGTGTGTCTCCATTGCTACAGCATTAAATCTGGATATTGCTGATTCTTCAAAAAAACGCCGACGTCCTTGCACTGCTGTGAGCGGACACAAGCCGCTGGGCATCCGGCACGCAGCTTACCGGGAAACTCCAAGTTATGAGTTTGCTGTAAACACTGCAGACAGTGATCTTCACACAGAATGGTTGGAGAACTCTGGTAAAAGAGCAGAGAATCTTCGCCTGCCAGCAGACTTTTCAAGTCTTACGACGTACGCCATAGTTAGTTACCTCGACAGTTACGATCGGTCTGTGATTAAGGATTATTTGCTTGTTTCCGAATCTAAACCTTATTTAAATGACAGTAACAGTGCCTGAAGCAGGGACCTGCCAGATCAGTACTACACTGCAGTCCTTAATTAGTAGATGGCAGTATATCCAGGATAATTTCTTTCTTTACATAAAAATGACAATTCTTAAATCACTCTTACATAAAATGGTTTATTAGATAGGACCAACAGCATTATAAGATTGTGACGATGCTATTGTCTACGTAAAGACTCGAACAAAATTTGCACGTCGTGATGTGGATGGAAGCACTCTTTCCATATAAGGTAATGCCTACAGTACAGTATCTGGTTACAGTGTACCGTGTGATGAAATTGTAGCGGAATTCGTATATAGCTGATTAATTACATTATTTCTGAATGTTTACTCTGTATAATAAGAATTGTCTATTAATACTCATACCCTATTAATGTCAACCTTTTTATCTTTTTATTTATACAGTGGCTTATTTTTTGTTAAGATGTGATCTGATTTGTACAAAAACCAGATGGCAGTTATAAGAGTCGAGGGGCGTGAAAGGGAAGCAGTGGTTGGGAAGGGAGTAAGACAGGGTTGTAGCCTCTCCCCGATGTTATTCAATCTGTATATTGAGCAAGCAGTAAAGGAAACAAAAGAAAAATTCGGAGTAGGTATTAAAATCCATGGAGAAGAAATAAAAACTTTGAAGTTTGCCGATGACATTGTAATTCTGTCAGAGACAGCAAAGGACTTGGAAGAGCAGTTGAATGGAATGGACAGTGTCTTGAAAGGAGGATATAAGATGAACATCAACAAAAGCAAAACGAGGATAATGGAATGTAGTCGAACTAAGTCGGGTGATGCTGAGGGAATTAGATTAGGAAATGAGACACTTAAAGTAGTAAAGGAGTTTTGCTATTTGGGGAGCAAAATAACTGATGATGGTCGAAGTAGAGAGGATATAAAATGTAGACTGACAATGGCAAAAAAAGCGTTTCTGAAGAAGAGAAATTTGTTAATATCGAGTATAGATTTAAGTGTCAGGAAGTCATTTCTGAAAGTATTTGTATGGAGTGTAGCTATGTATGGAAGTGAAACATGGACGATAAATAGTTTGGATAAGAAGAGAATAGAAGCTTTTGAAATGTGGTGCTACAGAAGAATGCTGAAGATTAGATGGGTAGATCACATAACTAATGAGGAAGTATTGAATAGGGTTGGGGAGAAGAGAAGTTTGTGGCACAACTTGACCAGAAGAAGGGATCGGTTGGTAGGACATGTTATGAGGCATCAAGGGATCACAAATTTAGTATTCGAGGGCAGCGTGGAGGGTAAAAATCGTAGAGGGAGACCAAGAGATGAATACACTACGCAGATTCAGAACGATGTAGGTTGCAGTAGGTACTGGGAGATGAAGAAGCTTGCACGGGATAGAGTAGCATGGAGAGCTGCATCAAACCAGTCTCAGGACTGAAGACCACAACAACAACATGATCTGATTGTAAAGGAAACATAAGAGAACCTGCGACACACATTATTTATACTTGCCATTTAATTCCATAGACTTTGTATTTAAAAAAATGTGTTGTGATCTGTCTTTTTTTCAACCGGCCGTTCTGGCCGAGCGGTTCTAGGCGCTTCAGTTCGGAACAGCACTGCCGCTACGGTCGCACGTTCAAATCCTTTCTCGGGCATGGATGTGTGTGATGTCCTTAGGCTAGTTAGGTTTAAGTAGTTCTAAGTCTAGGGGACTGATGACCCCAGATGTGAAGTCCCATAGTGGTTAGAGTCATTTGAACCATTTTTGTCTTTTTTCTTGAAGAGATAGTTTCCACAGCATGCCAGTTACATGTTCTGTTTTACATGGCGTGAGCCCTAGCTGAATTCGTCACTCCTTTCATGGAGACATCTTGTGAAAAGTGAATTACATAAAAAAAAACGCAGAAGCTATAAATTATTTTTATTCATTCTGCTTTTTCGGCACCAACTGTTGGGAGGAGTTTACGGCTGCTCAGTGCCGAAGTTATCAGCGAGCACCGACTGTTACCATAGAAAGCTACTACCAACTGCACCATCTTGATTAATCCTGGTTACCGAGCGAGATGGCGCAGTGGTTATCACTAGGGCCCGGATTTTAATTACCTAGAAAACAATGAAATATGCAAGCATTTATGACCAAAAACGTACATAAATATGACCTTAAAAAATAAAATATGACTAAATAGAAGTTTATTTAAAGCATTCTTGTTTGTTTATTTAACTTTTTATTCACCATAAAGTAATACAAAATTCACTTCTCAAAATACTGTAAGTATAGTTCTTTCTTTCTGTAGGGTTTGTGGCTAATTTGCACCTAGTTTTTGAATGTCTGAATGTTTTATTTTCTAAACACAAAGTACAGTGAAAAGATCATCTATCGAAACAGTAAAACAAAGATTTTATTTCAACATAATATTTAAAGCGTTTCACATCATTTAATACAGTATGTCAATCTTCAGTATCTGCAAAGTTGCGCTGGATCACAAGGTGCATTTTCAGGTTTTCCATTGTCAAAGATCTACGGTTGTCGCTGAGGATAGTTTTGTACCTGGAAAAGCTCCTCTCCACTTCACAAGACGTCGCTGCAGCGTATTTGAAGGCAGGCAGGTCACTGGAGTTCAGCTTTGTTTCAGTATCTTCAAATGTTCCGACTTTCCCTGAAAGACTGTCACTATTTTGCACAGTGTAGAATATCCAGGATTCCGTTGGAGAACATTTTGCAATTTGGTTTTCACTTTGTCAGTCACATGACCACGAGCTCGACCCAACTCACTCTGCACATGTTGCACAATACTCAGGGCCTCACATAGCTGAGTGCCAACAGCTTCCAGTGGTTTGATGCCTTTTGATATCACTGAAAAATTGGCGTTGATGTATGCCAAGTTTCGAGACAACGTATCTGTAAAAACGTCTTTCACAATTTTGATAGCACTTGATTCATTGCTATCAAGCTCACAGAAGATTATCTTTATTTGGGTGTAGTTGGTGCAGTAATACTCAGCAGCATTAAGCCAAGAACCCCATCGTGTAAGAACAGGTTTAGGTGGGAGGGGCGTTGAAGGTGCTTGTTCCTTGACTTTCTGCACCCATAGCGGAGCCTTCCCGTATTTTTTCTTGCCACAGGAATTTAATTTGTCCACGTCAGGGTAATTTGATCGCACCTCTTCGGCAACTCTGTGCAACGCATGTGCAAGGCAAGTGGCATACACCATACTGGGATAGAGAATCTGAAGCCCTTCGGCTGCTTTAGCCATATATGAAGCACCATCTGTTACAAGCAGCAAAACGTTGTCTCTTTTCACACCATCCGGCTGCAGTAGCTTCAGAGAGTTGTCAAACAAAACAGCAATCGTCGAATTGCTTACTCTATGGAGAACTTCACCCGTTAGTAGGAACGTATCTCCAGGGCCATCAACTTTTAGAATACCAATAACAACATTTGCAATATATCGCCTACTAATATCCATAGTTTCATCTATCGGCAGCCAGATCTTTTGCTCAGTAATAGTAATTCATATTTTGTTGAGCACATCATTGTAGCATACGGATAAATACACTCCTGGAAATGGAAAAAAGAACACATTGACACCGGTGTGTCAGACCCACCATACTTGCTCCGGACACTGCGAGAGGGCTGTACAAGCAATGATCACACACACGGCACAGCGGACACACCAGGAACCGCGGTGTTGGCCGTCGAATGGCGCTAGCTGCGCAGCATTTGTGCACCGCCGCCGTCAGTGTCAGCCAGTTTGCCGTGGCATACGGAGCTCCATTGCAGTCTTTAACACTGGTAGCATGCCGCGACAGCGTGGACGTGAACCGTATGTGCAGTTGACGGACTTTGAGAGAGGGCGTATAGTGGGCATGCGGGAGGCCGGGTGGACGTACCGCCGAATTGCTCAACACGTGGGGCGTGAGGTCTCCACAGTACATCGATGTTGTCGCCAGTGGTCGGCGGAAGGTGCACGTGCCCGTCGACCTGGGACCGGACCGCAGCGACGCACGGATGCACGCCAAGACCGTAGGATCCTACGCAGTGCCGTAGGGGACCGCACCGCCACTTCCCAGCAAATTAGGGACACTGTTGCTCCTGGGGTATCGGCGAGGACCATTCGCAACCGTCTCCATGAAGCTGGGCTACGGTCCCGCACACCGTTAGGCCGTCTTCCGCTCACGCCCCAACATCGTGCAGCCCGCCTCCAGTGGTGTCGCGACAGGCGTGAATGGAGGGACGAATGGAGACGTGTCGTCTTCAGCGATGAGAGTCGCTTCTGCCTTGGTGCCAATGATGGTCGTATGCATGTTTGGCACCGTGCAGGTGAGCGCCACAATCAGGACTGCATACGACCGAGACACACAGGGCCAACACCCGGCATCATGGTGTGGGGAGCGATCTCCTACACTGGCCGTACACCACTGGTGATCGTCGAGGGGACACTGAATAGTGCACGGTACATCCAAACCGTCATCGAACCCATCGTTCTACCATTCCTAGACCGGCAAGGGAACTTGCTGTTCCAACAGGACAATGCACGTCCGCATGTATCCCGTGCCACCCAACGTGCTCTAGAAGGTGTAAGTCAACTACCCTGACCAGCAAGATCTCCGGATCTGTCCCCCATTGAGCATGTTTGGGACTGGATGAAGCGTCGTCTCACGCGGTCTGCACGTCCAGCACGAACGCTGGTCCAACTGAGGCGCCAGGTGGAAATGGCATGGCAAGCCGTTCCACAGGACTACATCCAGCATCTCTACGCCGGCCGAAGTGGCCGTGCGGTTAAAGGCGCTGCAGTCTGGAACCGCAAGACCGCTACGGTCGCAGGTTCGACTCCTGCCTCGGGCATGGATGTTTGTGATGTCCTTAGGTTAGTTAGGTTTAACTAGTTCTAAGTTCTAGGGGACTAATGACCTCAGCAGTTGAGTCCCATAGTGCTCAGAGCCAGCATCTCTACGATCGTCTCCATGGGAGAATAGCAGCCTGCATTGCAGTGAAAGGTGGATATACACTGTACTAGTGCCGACATTGTGCATGCTCTGTTGCCTGTGTCTATGTGCCTGTGGTTCTGTCAGTGTGATCATGTGATGTATCTGACCCCAGGAATGTGTCAATAAAGTTTCCCCTTCCTGGGACAATGAATTCACGGTGTTCTTATTTCAATTTCCAGGAGTGTACTTTTCATGCAATTTGTCGATCTGCATATTACAAGGGGCGTTCAATAACTAATGCAACCCTTTTTTTCTGAAAGCAGGTTGATTTTATTCAGGATTCCAGTACACCGTTTTATTCCCCACTCTTCTGGACACAAAAGTCTATTGTTCAACATAATCTCTCTTCAATGCGACGGACTTACGCCACCTTGCTGGGAGTTCTTTCCGTGGAGTGCATCCTTCATTGAGCCAAACAAATGGAAGGTGCGAGATCCTCGCTGTAGCGTCGATGAGGAACAACATTCTCATTCAGTTACACTACGTCATCAACGATATCCGGACACCTGACTGAAAATGGCTTACAAGTTCGTGGAAGTGTACCGCAAGTCTCTAGAGGAACGGAAGGTTCCAAATGATTGGAAAAGAGCACAGGTAGTCCCAGTCTTCAAGAAGGGTCGTCGAGCAGATGCGCAAAACTATAGACCTATATCTCTGACGTCGATCTGTTGTAGAATTTTAGAGCATGTTTTTTGCTCGAGTATCATGTCGTTTTTGGAAACCCAGAATCTACTATGTAGGAATCAACATGGATTCCGGAAACAGCGATCGTGTGAGACCCAACTCGCTTTATTTGTTCATGAGACCCAGAAAATATTAGATACAGGCTCCCAGGTAGATGCTATTTTTCTTGACTTCCGGGAGGCGTTCGATACAGTTCCGCACTGTCGCCTGATAAAGTAAGAGCCTGCGGAATATCAGACCAGCTGTGTGGCTGGATTGAAGAGTTTTTAGCAAACAGAACACAGCGTGTTGTTCTCAATGGAGAGACGTCTAAAGACGTTAAAGTAACCTTTGGCGTGCCACAGGGGAGTGTTATGGGGCCATTGCTTTTCACAATATATATAAATGACCTAGTAGATAGTGTCGGAAGTTCCATGCGGCTTTTCGCGGATGATGCTGTAGTATACAGAGAAGTTGCAGCATTAAAAAATTGTAGCGAAATGCAGGAAGATCTGCAGCGGATAGGCACTTGGTGCAGGGAGTGGCAACTGACCCTTAACATAGACAAATGTAATGTATTGCGAATACATAGAAAGAAGGATCCTTTATTGTATGATTATATGATAGTGGAACAAACACTGGTAGTAGTTACTTCTGTAAAATATCTGGGAGTATGCGTGCGGAACGTTTTGAAGTGGAATGATCATATAAAATTAATTGTTGTTAAGGCGGGTGCCAGGTTGAGATTCATTGGGAGAGTCCTTAGAAAATGTAGTCCATCAACAAAGGAGGTGGCTTACAAAACACTCGTTCGACCAATACTTGAGTATTGCTCATCAGTGTGGGATCCGTACCAGGTCAGGATGACGGAGGAGATAGAGAAGATCCAAAGAAGAGCGGCGTGTTTCGTCACATGGTTATTTGGTAAGCGTGATAGCGTTACGGAGATGTTTAGCAAACTCAAGTGGCAGACTCTGCAAGAGAGGCGCTCTGCATCGCGGTGTAGCTTGCTCGCCAGGTTTCGAGAGGGTGCGTTTCTGGATGAGGTATCGAATATATTGCTTCCCCCTACTTATACCTCCCGAGGAGATCACGAATGTAAAATTAGAGAGATTAGAGCGCGCACGGAGGCTTTCAGACAGTCGTTCTTCCCGCGAACCATACGCGACTGGAACAGGAAAGGGAGGTAATGACAGTGGCACGTAAAGTGCCCTCCGCCACACACCGTTGGGTGGCTTGCGGAGTATAAATGTAGATGTAGATGTAGAACCCTCCATCGGTAATCCTGGAATTCAATACGGTGTTGGCCCATCCTTAGCCTCTATGACAGCTTCCACTCTCGCAGGCATACGTTCAATCAGGTGCTGGAAGGGTTTGTGGGGGATGGCAGGCCATTCTTCACGGCGAGCTGCACTGAGGAGAGGTATCGATGTCGGTCGGTGAGGCATGGCACGGAGTCGGCGTTCCAAAACATCCCAAAGGTGTTGTATAGGATCCAGGTCAGGACTTTGTGCAGGCAGTCCATTACAGGGATGTTACTGTCGTGTAACCACTCCGCCACAGGCCGTGCATTATGGACAGGTGCTCGATCGTGTTGAAAGATGCAACCGCCATCCCCGAATCGGTCTTCAACAATGGGAAGCAAGAAGATGCTTAAAACATCAACGTAGACCTGTGCTGTGATAGTGCCACGCAAAACAACAAGGGGAGCAAGCTTCCCCTCCATGAAAAACACTGCCACACCGTAACACCACCGTCTCCGAAATTTACTGTTGGCACTACACGCGCTGGCAGATGACGTTCGCCGGGCATTCGCCATACCCACACGCTGCCATAGGATCGCCACATTGCGTACCGTGATTAGTCACTCCAGACAACATTTTTCCACTGTTCGATCGTCCAATGTTTAAGCTTCTTACTCAAGCGAGGCGCCGTTTGGCGTTTACCGGCGTGATGTGTGGCTTATGAGCAGCCGCTCGACTATGAAATCGAAGTTTTCTCACCTCCTCCTCCCCCCCCCCCCAACTGTCATAGTACTTGCAGTGGATCCTGATGCAGTTTGGAATTTGTGTGTGATGGTCTGGATAGATGTCTGCCTATTACATATCACGACTCTCTTCAACTGTCGGCGGTCTCTGTCAGCCAACAGATGAGGTCAGCCAGTACGCTTTTGGCTGTACGTGTCCCTTCACGTTTCCACTTCACTATCACATCGGAAACAGTGGACCAAGGGATGTTTAGGAGAGTGGAAATCTCGCGTACTTACGTACGACACAAGTGACACCCTTTCACCTGATCACGTTCGAAGTCCGTGAGTTCCGCAGAGCGCCCCATTGTGCTCTCTCACGATGTCTAATGACTACTGAGGATGCTGATATGTAGTACCTGGCAGTAGGTGGCAGCACAATGCACCTAATATGAAAAACGTGTATTTTTGGAGATGTCCGGATACTTTTGATCACATAGTGTATGTGAGCTCTTCTCACGGTCTCAGACATGTGTGAGGCCTTGCACTGTGATGGAGAAGGAGAAGTTCGATTAAATTTTGTGGCGACGGACACGATGACGTCTTTTCTTCAATTTCGTGAGGATAGTGCAATACACTTCAGAGTTGATCGTTGTGGCATGAAGGAGGACATCAAACAAAATAACCCCTTCAGAGATCCAGAAGACGGTCGCCATGACTTTACTGGCTGAGGGTGTGGCTTTGAAATTTTTCTGTCATGAGTGACAGAATGGGCTACCGGGCAAATGGGGTAATGATATGTTAGAAAGTTACTAGTGTGTCAGTTCTACATGAAAGTACGTTGTGTTTTGATATTCTTCTTTCGGACCATAGTAAAATTACGTGCTGAATTCTATATGGGAGCTTGCTGTGCTTGATAGAATTACGAATTGTGAATTTATATAAGCCATACGATCGTTGTGTCACAGCAGGACACATTACAAGAATTCTTGGCAGATTTCACCGTGGTGTAGTTTTTATCTATTCCACATTAGGACACGGAATAAACGTTTGGGCAAGCATAGGCATAACTTGTAGTGGCCTGGTTGTGCCACCATTGCCTCAGTTGCCTGGTCTCATTACTTCTCGTAATTTTGTCAGATGTGTAGTCACAATTCCCATTATATATTCTCCAACTGATGTTCTACATTTGAAACTGACGACGTAGTTCGTTGAAACCGGTAATGTAACCCTCTATTTTTAAAGAAAAAAATTATATTCTGTGACTATGTCTTCACTGTTGTAGTGTCTAATAAATATTTAAGTTATATTTCAGTTACACTCCTTACGACAGTCATGTCAGAATATGTAGTAATTGTAAGTTCATTCTTTTTTAATAGGATTACGTCAAAATATGCCAAAGCGCAGCTAAGTTTTCCAACTCATACTTTAACTTGTATGTTCTTACCGTGAAACTGTTAGTTTTGAAACCTTCTTTACCTGAGTTACAGTCAGTGTGTAAAATGTAATTTGAGTTTGATTTCATGTGTGTTGCTATCAAACTGTTAAGCTGTTATTTTTTACGTTACCTTGAAGGACAAATAAGTTCTGAGCTTTAATATTAAAATACAATCTCCATGTAATACATAATTTTCTGGTAAAATGTTTACAGTAATTTCGACCCAGCACCTTACCACTTCCTGACTCCCCCTCCATCCCCCCTGCCACTTCAGATTCATAGGCATATGTTAATATTTGTTGGCATAAATGAAGTTAAGGGACAACCCTAACTTTGTAAGTCAGTTCTGATAGTTTTCCATACTATCAGAAACGTGTTTGTACATGAAACTTCCTGGCAGATTAAAACTGTATGCCGGACCGAGACTCGAACTCGTGACTTTGCCTTTCGCAGGCAAGTGCTCTACCAACTGAGCTAACCAAGCACGACTCACGACTCGTCCTCACAGCTCCAATTCCGCCAGTTCCTCGTCTCCTATGTTCCAAACTTCACAGAAGCTCTCCAGCGAACCTTCCAGAACCAGCATTCCTGGAAGAAAGGATGTTGCGGAGACATGGCTTTGCCACAGGCTATGGAGAAGTCATGTCTCCGCAATATCCTTTCTTCCAGGAGTGCTAGTTCTGGAAGGTTCGCAGGAGAACTTCTGTGAAATTTGGAAGGTAGGAGACGAGGTACTAGCGGAATTAGAGCTGTGAGGACGAGTCGTGAGTCGTGCTTGGGTAGCTCAGCTGATGCCGACACGCTACCGCGGCGTGTTCGGTCAGAGAGCTGGGTCGTCTGTGTAATAAAAAAACTGAGTGGATGGATCATTAACGAACTTCAACGGATGTCATGTGACGTCCGCTATGATCAAATACAAACAACAATAACGAACAAAATACAGAAAAAACAAAGATGTTAGACAAAATTGTTGAGGCTTTCGTGGCCACTTGTTGACAAACTGCATATTGGCTTCTGTCTCGAGTTCTTCGGCCGACGTTCATCTAGAATCATTAGATGAACGTCGGCCGAAGAACCCGAGACAGAAGTCAATAGGCAGTTTGTCAAAGATGTTAGAGCTCTTTCCAGCGAAAGGCAAAAGTCCCGAGTTCGAATCTCAGTCCGGCACACAGTTTTAATCTGCCAGGAAGTTTCATATCAGCGCACACTCCGCTGCAGAGTGGAAATTTCATTCCAGTCTTTGTACATGTTAATAAACTTCTCAAGACAGTGAATCAGTGGTGTATAGGTGCAATATTTCTCGCCACAGAAAATTTTCCTGTGATGAAGGAAGAAACTTCAACTTCACTTCCCTCTGTATCATTCTGAAACAGCATCTCATCCTATCAGCTAACACTTTTATGTCGTCACGACTAACAAAGAGTTATAAAGCGTTTCTTCTAACGACGGAGCTATAATTTATGACTTCAGACTTAGAGTGCAGGAATTACTTTGATCACAGCGTCCAGTGTAATGTAAAAGATAAATCACACTGCTCTACTCTTGATCACAACAGACACGTGAATTACACTTTTCACGGGAAAGTCGCTCAGAATTCGCTCGGTCTCAGTGAACGGTCTGGCGTTCTCTTTTATCTCATTAAGCGAGCTTGTGTGACTTCCCTTCCCCGGCTCTCGTACGCTCTCAGCACTGGCGTTATTAAATTTCTGAAGGATCGGGTGTATTCGTATTTAAAATTTTAATTTCTTACAACTCTATAGCCAGCTATCGATATTACGCTGCTCACAAAGATTCAGAGAAGAATGACTGACTTCGTAAATTAAAGAAGCCTTCCGTTCCTTTTAAAGAGCGGAAAATGAAAGCGCCACAAGGAGAAAAAAAACCTACTCGTAAATCAGTGATAGGTACCTGTGACAGTGGACGATTAGTACCATGAAATATTTTTCGTCAAAAATACTTGTTCAAGAATTTTTTGCAGAACATGTAATAACAATATGTGCAACTTATTGGGTAAGACACGGCTGCAGTTAAGTGCAAAGTATGGTAGTGCTTTAGTAACACAAAGATGAGGATCCAACGCCTGATGAAAATTCTGATTTAGGTAGTATCCATTGTTTCCCTCAAAAAACTACAGACGTACAGCTGTAAAAAAATGGTTCAAATGGCTCTGAGCACTATGGGGCTTAACATCTGAGGTCATCAGTCCCATAGAACTTAGAATTACTTAAACCTAACTAACCTAAGGACATCACACACATCCATGCCCAAGCCAGGATTCGAACCTGCGATATAGTGGCCGCGCGGTTCCAGACTGAAGCGCCTAGAACCGCTCGGCCGCAGCTGTAAAGTTCCTACTATTTCATACAGTAAGCTTAACCAACGGTGAGTGAAAAATCCGAGAAGCAATCCCAAATGCTATGTTGACCACCAACGCGAGCTTACTCCTTTTGCATTGTAGTGCAGTTTGTCGTTAACTCCTAAAAGGATTTGGATAATGCATGACATCGATTAGCTCGACTGAAAAGTGTAGGGGAGACCACACATCCTAGCATTATGTACCGTATTCAATAAAAAAATTTTCAGTGTACATAATTTCAAACATAAACAATTAGAAAACATATGTATCAGATTAAAATTAATTACCAAAATAATAGATGTACCGCACTTGTGAAACATCAAAGGTCCATGAACTTAGAGAAACAGATCACTGATTCAAATCTCAGTAAAATTTTCTGATTAAAGCATGGCGTAAATTGTGCAACAAAGTTAAATCACTCCCTGAGCCAAAATTCTACAATGAACCACCGCATGTTCAGAATTAGACGTCCCTTAAATAATTTACAAGTTTCTATGAGGTATCTCTTACATAAAAGCATGTGTTTTTAAGTTTCAGATACAACGAATACATGTCACTTTAGTTTTTTAAGATCTTAGTTTAGGTTTTGTGTGTGTGTGTGTGTGTGTGTGTGTGCGAGAGAGAGAGAGAGAGAGAGAGAGAGAGAGAGAAAGAGAGAGAGATGGGGGGGGAGAGAGAGAGAGAGAGACTTTGCTTTGAGTGTTCTTGAGACGACGAAGATAAAGCTGAAGAATATTTATTTTCGATCACCACTGGAGTGCAAAAGGCTTAGGAGGGCACACTTGAGTCTGAATTGGTCGCGTGCCTACGAGGGAAGTACTACGGCATTTAAGAGTGCTAATTTAAAATAACTTCGTAAACAGGAAAGGTAAAAGATCTGTGCTCCTTGTGTGCCAGCGCTCAGTTCTATTAACCGTGCAGCAACTATCGTAATGTGTTTTTAAAAGCAATCCATCATTAGTAAGAATCGGCAAAACATTTTTGGAACTGTTTACTTGTGAATTTACAGAGATGGGTTTCATACAAGTAAACCCTCAAACCTTTAAGGAATCGACCCCCCATGCATAAAAACACCTCAAAATTCTTGTTGTTTTACAGATGAGTTAATATGTTAAACGTTTGACGTTATGTATATAAGCGAGAAAAAGTTTGCCAAAGGTTTGAAATTCTGTTTAAAGATTGTTGGAAGTTGGTGAGTACAGCATGGAGATAATTTGTGCTTCGGTTTAAGTAAAAACTAGTTTTTTCACGCATCTCAATGTTTATGACATCTTATCTCCTGAACTTTGCGTCGTACAACGATATAATTTCGCGATATAATTTCGCAGGTACAGTCAGTAGTATGTAAAGAACCCGTCCGCCAAATCTGTTGCGAACAGAGTTAGTAGGTTGAAATTTATGTGTAAAGCTCGTTGGAAGTGACTACTTACTCTCTTTCTCAAATCGTGCAGTAAATGAATACATTCTGGGTGCTTGCGCGCAGTTATTTACGCTGTCTCAAGACCAGACACGGTTTTTAACTGTAATACTTGTCTTACTGTGTTAAATATTTGATATAATAATTAATGAGTAAGTCATGATAGCATTTTAAGTTTCTAAATTAGGGAAATAATAATAAGAAATACTGAAATTCAAATTTTTGTTGTCCTGATAGCCGTTAGATAGGCAAACTGCAATGGTATAATGAACCATGAACCGCGTTAGACGCTTAGTAATATCGCAATCTAACGTAAGAAGTGCGTTTTTGTTACCCACTGCAATATCAGCGCGAGAAGCGGCCAGCAAGTGACACTTCTGAATGTGGTATGGGATGAGTACGAATACTTTCGCTTATGTTGATTTATAGCGTAGTTTTTAAAGCAAGAAACGTTTTTAGTGCCATAAATATCGAAAATAACTAACAGATAACACCACATTTGCCGTTCTTTTGTTTCCTTAAGACCTTGGCGGTATGAGATGGTACACTACAGGACAGTTTATTTACGAGTCTCTTGTAACGTACAGATATCTACTGAAGAATGTCGTTTTCCTTTAATAACAAAAAGTTTGTAGTAAACACCAGAAGATCTGACCTTTTACAGGAATATGTCTTATATCCACACAACAGCGCGAAGTTTTGTTGGCTACGGTTTCAGCCAAATCACTGAAGGTGAAACGTAGGAAACCTATATGGGGTGTAACACTCACATTATTTGACGTAACAACTAAACCACCATTACTCTAGCTAAAGGGAAAACCACACAGACAGGATGATAAAACGTCAAATGCAAATGGTTCAAATGGCTCTAAGCACTAGTGACTTAACATCTGAGGTCATCAGTCCCATAGACTTAACTAATCTAAGGACATCACACACATCCATGCCCGAGGCAGGATTCGAACCTGTGACCGTAGCAGCAGCGCGGTTCCGGACTGAAGCGCCTAGAACCGCTCGGACACATTGACCGGCCCGTCAAATGCAATAAAATTGTTAACCAACACAGAAATTTTACAATTACTGCTGAATAGGAGCCACGAACGGCATCATTTGGAGGACCTACGTCTTGTTCTTAAGCAT